>NW_027441790.1:600000-848265 GCF_048569485.1 Anomaloglossus baeobatrachus | reverse complement strand
TGTAGGTGGGCATTCTGGGGGTTGGATCCGCGTGTCCTTCCCTTCGTAAACTCTAAAGTTGTGAGTGTACCCTGAGGTACTCTCGCACAACTTATAGAGTTTAATGCCGTATCTTGCCCTTTTACTGGGCAGGTACTGGCGAAACATCAGTCTCCCCTTGAAGTGGATGAGGGATTCATCCACACAAATTTCCCTCTGGGGAACATACACTTCAGCAAACTTACTTTTGAAGTGTTCGATGACCGGACGAATTTTGAACAGTCTGTCAAAATTCGGGTCATCGCGGGGAAGACTGTCCGCATTGTCCCTAAAATGTAAAAATTTGTGCATGGCCTCAAAACGCTTACGGGTCATAACCATGCCAAATACTGGAGTGTTGTATAAAATATTAACACTCCAATATTGGCGAAGTTGTGGCTTCTTCACCAGCCCCATGTGAAGAGTGAGACCCCAATACTTCAACATTTCTACTGAATCCGTCGGGGTCCAGCTAGAAAATGCTGAGTTAGCATTTTGGGCCAAAAATCGTTGGGCGTTGAGATTCGTTTGCACCACCATGAGACTGACAAACTCTTCAGAGAAATAGACTTTGAAAAAGTCTATTGCTCCAAGGTTTGTAGCATCAAACTGGATTCCTGGTTGGGGAAGAAACTCAGGAATCTGTGGTGCAAAGTTTTCAGGGACTGGGGTCCATACCCGGTCACTAGCGCTAGGTTGGGGGTCCCTAGCACTAGTGCTGGGCTGGGGTTCACTCACGCTCTGCTCCGAGTCTTCTCCCCTGGGCTCCGGCTCTTCTCCCCTGGGCTCCGGCTCTTCTCCCCTGGGCTCCGGCTCTTCTCCCCTGGGCTCCGGCTCTTCTCCCCTGGGCTCCGGCTCTTCTCCCCTGGGCCCCGGCTGATACCTCGTCCTACGACGTCTTCGCGGTGGTCCTTCGTCACTCCGCTATCAGGCTCGGAGGCAACAAAGGCATATGCCTCCTCATCTGAATAACGTCTCTGGGATCGGGACATTGTATGTGTGGTGTGTGTACAAAAACTTTATTTAGTGTTTGTGTGTGTGAGAAAAAAAATACCTTTATTTAGTGTATGTGTGTGTTTGTGTCTCTGATGAACAAGGAAAATCTAGAAAGAAAGAGAAAATACAAAAAAATATTAGTTTGGCGAAATAAAGACGGCCGTCAGAAAAAAAAAAATGAGTGCCTGCCATTATGCACGAGTCTTGCATCGCATCATCCGCTCCTGTCTGGAAGCGAGCAACTGCGCTGGATAATGCGATGCAAGAGGGCGCGGCAGCGGATGGAGGGGCGGCAGATGAGAAAGGGCGCAGCGGATGGAGGCGCGGCAGATGAGAAAAGGCGCAGCGGATGGAGGATGGGAAAGGGCGCAGCGAATGGAGGAGCGGCGGAGGATGGGGGGGTGGGAGGTGAGATTGGGGATAGCTACCTTACAGGATGGATCTAGGCAGCAGGATCACAGCAGACAAAAGAGGCAGCAGATGAAGGAGGGTGAAAAGGATGGGAGAGAGCAGGCAGCAGATCAGGGAGGGGGGCAGAGTCTGATGGGAGAGAGCGATGGCACATGGAGGGAGGGGGGAGGCAGCACATGGAGGGAGGCAGCACATGGAGGGAGGCAGCACATGGAGGGGGGAGGCAGCACATGGAGGGGGGAGGCAGCACATGGAGGGGGGAGGCAGCACATGGAGGGGGGAGGCAGCACATGGAGGGGGGAGGCAGCACATGGAGGGGGGAGGCAGCACATGGAGGGAGGGAGGCAGCACATGGAGGGAGGGAGGCAGCACATGGAGGGAGGGAGGCAGCACATGGAGGGAGGGAGGCAGCACATGGAGGGAGGGAGGCAGCACATGGAGGGAGGGAGGCAGCACATGAGGGGAGGCAGCACATGAGGGGAGGCAGCACATGAGGGGAGGCAGCACATGAGGGGAGGCAGCACATGGAGGGAGGCAGCACATGGAGGGAGGGGGGAGGCAGCACATGGAGGGAGGGGGGAGGCAGCACATGGAGGGAGGCAGCACATGGAGGGAGGGAGGCAGCACATGGAGGGAGGGAGGCAGCACATGGAGGGAGGGAGGCAGCACATGGAGGGAGGCAGCACATGGAGGGAGGGAGGCAGCACATGGAGGGAGGCAGCACATGAGGGGAGGCAGCACATGAGGGGAGGCAGCACATGAGGGGAGGCAGCACATGAGGGGAGGCAGCACATGAGGGGAGGCAGCACATGGAGGGAGGCAGCACATGGAGGGAGGCAGCACATGGAGGGAGGGGGGAGGCAGCACATGGAGGGAGGGGGGAGGCAGCACATGGAGGGGGGAGGCAGCACATGGAGGGGGGAGGCAGCACATGGAGGGGGGAGGCAGCACATGGAGGGGGGAGGCAGCACATGGAGGGGGGAGGCAGCACGTGGAGGGGGGAGGCAGCACGTGGAGGGGGGAGGCAGCACGTGGAGGGGGGAGGCAGCACGTGGAGGGGGGGAGGCAGCACGTGGAGGGGGGGAGGGGAGGCAGCACGTGGAGGGGGGGAGGGGAGGCAGCACGTGGAGGGGGGGAGGGGAGGCAGCACGTGGAGGGGGGGAGGGGAGGCAGCACGTGGAGGGGGGGAGAGGAGGCAGCACATGGAGGGGGGGAGAGGAGGCAGCACATGGAGGGGGGGAGAGGAGGCAGCACATGGAGGGGGGGAGAGGAGGCAGCACATGGAGGGGGGGAGGGGAGGCAGCACATGGAAGGCGGCAGCCGATTAGGTGCAGTGGCAGCCGATGGAAGCGGCGGCCGATCGGGTGCAGCGGCGGCTGAAAAAGGTGGGTGCGACAAAGGGGACGGTGGCGGCAGGGACAGCGGCGTGGCGGGCAGGGACACCGGCGGGAACAGCGGCGTGGCGGGCAGCAGCGGTGGATCGGCGGGCAGGGACAGCGGCGGGAACAGCGGCGTGGGGGCAGGGACAGCGGCGTGTAAAGCGGCGTGGCGGGCAGTGACAGCGGCGTGTAAAGCGGCGTGGCGGGCAGTGACAGCGGCGTGTAAAGCGGCGTGGCGGGCAGTGACAGCGGCGTGTAAAGCGGCGTGGCGGGCAGGGACAGCGGCGTGTAAAGCGGCGTGGCGGGCAGCAGCGGTGGATCTCGGCGGGGAGCGGCGGTGGATCTCGGCGGGGAGCGGCGGGGAGCGGCGGTGGATCTCGGCGGGGAGCGGCGGTGGATCTCGGCGGGGAGCGGCGGTGGATCTCGGCGGGGAGCGGCGGTGGATCTCGGCGGGGAGCGGCGGTGGATCTCGGCGGGGAGCGGCGGTGGATCTCGGCGGGGAGCGGCGGTGGATCGGGGGGGGGGGGGCTATAACTTACGGATGGGCACCTGCAGCGACCGCTCTCATCAGCTTTCACGGACGGAGTGAAGCTGAGGGTAGCGGTCACATACAGGTCACCGGCACAAGATCCACAGTGATTGGGAGAGATCGGTCACAAGGCCGGTCTCTCCAATCAGAGCTGGGGGCGGGTGAAACAAAGTTCACCCAGCTCCAGCCAGTCATCAGTGCTACAGCAGCACTGATTATGGCTGGATTGCAATGTGTCAGCCATTTTCAATGGCTGACACATTACAGTGACTGTAATTGGCTGAGCGGCGTTCGTCAGCCAATCACAGCCTCTGTAGGTTCGGGGAGGAGGCACCACCCCTCCTGAGGTCAGGCAGAGGTCCCCTCCTTCCCGAATCCACCATTTAAGTAAACAAATTTCACTCCCCGGGGCTCCGGGACCGCGATTTCGCCAGGACGTACTGAGTACGTCATGGGTCGTTTAGCACCATGTGACCATGACGTACTCAGTACGTCCAAGGTCATTAAGGGGTTAAAAGATAACAATTATCCCAATTGGATGATCCAAAAAGCTGCTGGCAGGGTGGATAAAATGACCAGATATGACATCTTGAAAGAGAAAATAATAAATCCTAAAAATTCTAATACTGGCAATAGTGGGGTGTTTTTTTCCACAGCATATAGCGCTCAATTCACATTGATTACCAATCTTATCAAAAGAAATGTACCCATTCTATGCCAAGACCCTAAATTGAAAATTATTCTCTACCAAGATGTCAGATTCATAGCTAAAAAAGCTCCCAGATTGGGAGACTTTCTCTCCCCAAGTCTTTTTTGCACCAATTTATCAAAAGAAAAACTTGGTTACACGCGACCTTTTTTTTTTTTTTTAAATGCGGCCACACGGTATGCATGTGCTGCAATTATGCAGCGCCTGGAAAAATCTTCCAGTCCTGTCCTCAGTAACTCAAAAAAAACTATCAGATAAAACACTATATAAATTGTAACACCATGTTCGTAATATATTTAATCACATGCACTAGTTGCAACCTTCAATACACAGGCTGCACAAGCTGTCCCCTCAAAAATCGAATACGTCGGCATCTCTCAGATGCACGTAATAAACTAACAGCTAAATGTTCAACAGCTTCTAAGCACTTTTCAATTGTCCACCATAGAGATGTAAGTTCTTTTTCGGTCCAAGCTATCGAGAAAGTTTTTCCATCTCCACGTAGTGGAGACCACAAAAGAAAACACCTAAATCGGGAGGCTTGGTGGATGTTCATTTTGCAAAGCAGAAGTCCACAAGGGTTAAATATAAAACAGGACTTTTTATTTCATTACAATGAATAACTCTTTTTCCTCAGAATCATTAACCATGTACAGTACAGACCAAAAGTTTGGACATACCTTCTCATCTCTAGAACAACTATTAAGAGGAGACTTTGTGCAGCGGGACTTCATGGTAAAATAGCTGGTAGGAAACCACTGCTAAGGACAGGCAACAAGCAGAAGAGACTTGTTTGGGCTAAAGAACACAAGAAATGGACATTAGACCAGTGGAAATCTGTGCTTTAGTCTGATGAGTCCAAATTTGAGATCTTTGGATCCAACCACCGTGTCTTTGTAGAAAAGGTGAACGGATGGACTCTACATGCCTGGTTCCCACCGTGAAGCATGGAGGAGGAGGTGTGATGGTGTGGGGGTGCTTTGCTGATGACACTGTTGAGGAATTATTCAAAATTGAAGGCATACAGAACTAGCATGGCTACCACAGCATTTTGCAGCGACGTGCTATTCCATCCGGTTTGCGTTTAGTTGGACCATCATTTATTTTTCAACAGGACAATGACCCCAAACACACCTCCAAGCTGTGTAAGGGCTAATTGACTAAGAAGGAGAGTGATGGGGTGCTACGCCAGATGACCTGGTCTCCACAGTCACCAGACCTGGTGAGCTGGACCGCAGAGAGAGTGAAGGCAAAAGGGCCAACAAGTGCTAAGCATCTCTGGGAACTCCTTCAAGACTGTTGGAACACCATTTCCGGTGACTACCTCTTGAAGCTCATCAAGAGAATGCAAAGAGTGTGCAAAGTAGTAATGAAAGCAAAAGGTGGCTACTTTGAAGAACCTAGAATATAAGACATATTTTCAGTTGTTTCACACTTTTTTAAGTATTTCATTCCACATGTTTTAATTCATGGTCTTGATGTCTTCAATGTGAATCTACAATTTTTAGAGTCATGAAAATAAAGAAAACTCTTTGAATGAGAAGTGTGTCCAAACTTTTGGTCTGTACTGTATGTCTTTATAAGACGGCGTGTTCTCTCCCTTTTGTCATTTGTATACTATGTTGTTTAATATTTTTGTTTTCTTCTTTTTATCAAATATACCTTTTACTCAGGTGCTTCATGGCGATCATAGAATTAATTCGTATTGGAGTTTCCATCACACATGACCCTGAGGAAATTACATAAAACGCCATATAGCATGAGTCTCATGTCAGAAACAAGTGATTAAGGACTAAAACTTTCCGAAACGCGTCTGTTTTTCGACATTATGGCTATCTGGCTTTATTGTACTACCATTTCTACTATTTTAACAATTTGAAAATAAAGAATCTGGATTTTTAGATCGGTTGCTGGATATGTTTTCTATTTTTCCATATATCCCTGTTCGGCATTGCAGCATCCGAGCAATAGATCTTCAAAGGGGTAAGGTGAGCTGAAAGATTTCCTCTTTTTTTCCCTTGTGAAAAAGATAGAGAAGAGGTGGAAATTCTGTCATGTTAATTAGGTTATCTCTACCCAGATATGAGAAACTGAAGATTTTCTATTTAACCAGAGTGGATCCTAAATTGTCGATATACAGTTTGATATTAGTATGATTGTGACGGGGTATGCGGCAGAGCAGTAAGGGACGCCAGGCCAAGGAACAATCCAAAGGGCTTAATTGGAACCACAAAGATAAAGCACCAAACATAAATATAAATCCTTAAAGTCTGCAAGGAGTCCACAACAAAACAAAAGATCCAGGGGCGTCTGGCAATGGTCCTTATATGAGTTCCTTGAGTCCAACAGGGTGAACAACAAAACACAATCCCACGTGGCCACTGATCTCCAGTCTGTGACAGTCCATACACAGGCTCTATGATCCAGCCTCAGGTATAGATCCTAGTCCTTCTCCAGCCGAGATCCAACTAACTGAACTAACATGGGTCTCATTGTTCTTCTCTCCTGGGATCAGCCCCTTAGGTGGGCAGAAGAGTCCAACTCCGCCCGGACACTTGATACATGAATGGACTTTAGACTCCTGGCTCTTTCTTGTTTACCAAGTTGTGGATTGGAGAAGTCCCATGCTGAGAAGAACAAACAATCCCCCACCAGTAGTACATACAGGACAGTCAAGGAGAGACAGACTATTACACCATGAGCAAAGGCGGGGGAGGGACACACTGTTACAATGATATACTCTGGCCGGGAGCCTAGTCCCGTTCACTCCCAGATACTGTAAAGAGCAGGTAGTCCACTGGCAGGAAGAACTCGATGCCCACAACGGCCTGGGGGCTCTGTTTTATCACAGTTAATAGTATAACCCGATAAGTCACCCATTGCTTCTACGTCTTGTATAAGTGAACTTTGGATTTGTTTAGGGTTGGCTATGATCAGTAAGATGTCATCTGCGAACGCAGCAATTTTTAACTCCCTAGAGGCAGTCTTGAGTCCCCCTAAAGGTAGGGGTCTGCAACGAATAATGTTCCGTACACTTCGTACACACATGGCTCCGCTCCGTACACCTCGTACACACACGGCTCTGCTTCGTACACCTCGTACACACACGGCTTCCGCTCCGCACACCTAGTACACACACTGCTCCGCTCCGTACACCTAGTACACACACGGCTCCGCTCCGTATACCTCGTTCACACACGGCTCCGCTCCGTACACCACGTACACACACCGGCTCCGCTCCGTACAGCTCGTACACACACGGCTCCGCTCCGTACACCTCGTACACACACGGCTCCGCTCCGTACACCTCGTACACACACGGCTCCGCTTTGTACACCTCGTACACACACAGGCTCCGCTTTGTACACCTCGTACACACACGGCTCCGCTTTGTACACCTCGTACACACACGGCTCCGCTTTGTACACCTCGTACACACACATGGCTCCGCTCCGTACACACATGGCTCCGCTCCGTACACACATGGCTCCGCTCCGTACACACATGGCTCCGCTCCATACACCCTTGTACACACACGGCTCCACTCCGTACACCTCGTACACACACGGCTCCGCTTCGTACACCTCGTACACACACGGCTCCGCTTTGTACACCTCGTACACACACGGCTCCGCTTTGTACACCTCGTACACACACGGCTCCGCCTCCGTACACACATGGCTCCGGCTCCGTACACACATGGCTCCGCTCCATACACCTTGTACACACACGGCTCCAACTCCGTACACCTCGTACACACACGGCTCCGCTTCGTACACCTCGTACACACACGGCTCTGCTTCGTACACCCCGTACATACACACTGCTTTGCTTCGTACACCTCGTACACACACGGCTCCGCTCCGTACACACAACGGCTCCGCTTCGTACACCTCGTACACACACGGCTCCGCTTTGTAACACCTCGTACACACACGGCTCCGCTTTGTACACCTCGTACACACACATGGCTCCGCTCCATACACACATGGCTCCGCTCCGTACACACATGGCTCCGCTCCGTACACAACATGGCTCCGCTCCGTACACACATGCTCCGCTCCGTACACACATGGCTCCGCTCCATACACCTTGTACACACACGGCTCCAACTCCGTACACCTCGTACACACACGGCTCCGCTTCGTACACCTCGTACACACACGGCTCTGCTTCGTACACCTCGTACATACACACGGCTTTGCTTCGTACACCTCGTACACACACGGCTCCGCTCCGTACACACATGGCTCCGCTCCGTACACACATGGCTCCGCTCCATACACCTTGTACACACACGGCTCCACTCCGTACACCTCGTACACACACGGCTCCGCTTCGTAAACCTCGTATACACACGGCTCTGCTTTGTACACCTCGTACACACACACGGCTCTGCTTTGTACATCTCGTACACACACACGGCTCTGCTTTGTACACCTCGTACACACACACGGCTCTGCTTTGTACATCTCGTACACACACACGGCTCTGCTTTGTACACGTCGTACACACACACGGCTCTGCTTCGTACACCTCGTACACACACACGGCTCTGCTCCGTAGACCTCGTACACACACGGCTCCGCTCCGTACACAAACGGCTCCACTCCGTACACCTCGTACACACACGGCTCCGCTTCGTACACCTCGTGCACACGCGGCTCCGCTCCGTACACCTCGTGCACACACGGCTCCGCTCCGTACACCTCGTGCACACACGGCTCCGCTCCAGACACCTCGTACACACACGGCTCCGCTCCGTATACCTTGTACACACACGGCTCTGCTCCGTATACCTTGTACACACACGGCTCTGCTCCGTACACCTCGTACACACACGGCTCTGCTCCGTACACCTCGTACACACACGGCTCTGCTCCGTACACCTCGTACACACACGGCTCTACTCCGTACACCTCGTACACACACGGCTCTGCTACATCCACACTGTAAACCCCTCCTGACCCCACACATAAACTTCCCCTCATCCAGCACCATGACAACCAGCACAGCAGAGTCCTGCATACACTGAGGAGCTGACCATGTGACCCTGACTCCTCCCCTCCATGTGACATCATCACAGGTCCTGTAAGCACAGAGCAGCCATATATCTAGTGTGCGGCTCTGCAGGTGGAGGTAGGTGCAGGGTATTATATATCTAGTGTGCGGCTCTGCAGGTGGAGGTAGGTGTAGGGTATTATATATCTAGTGTGCGGCTCTGCAGGTGGAGGTAGGTGCAGGGTATTATATATCTAGTGTGCGGCTCTGCAGGTGGAGGTAGGTGCAGGTTATTATATATCTAGTGTGCGGCTCTGCAGGAGGAGGTAGGTGCAGGGTATTATATATCTAGTGTGCGGCTCTGCAGGTGGAGGTAGGTGCAGGTTATTATATATCTAGTGTGCGGCTCTGCAGGTGGAGGTAGGTGCAGGGTATTATATATCTAGTGTGCGGCTCTGCAGGTGGAGGTGTGTGCAGGGTATTATATATCTAGTGTGCGGCTCTGCAGGTGGAGGTAGGTGCAGGGTATTATATATCTAGTGTGCGGCTCTGCAGGTGGAGGTAGGTGCAGGGTATTATATATCTAGTGTGCGGCTCTGCAGGTGGAGGTAGGTGCAGGGTATTATATATCTAGTGTGCGGCTCTGCAGGTGGAGGTAGGTGCAGGGTATTATATATCTAGTGTGCGGCTCTGCAGGTGGAGGTAGGTGCAGGGTATTATATATCTAGTGTGCGGCTCTGCAGGAGGAGGTAGGTGCAGGGTATTATATATCTAGTGTGCGGCTCTGCAGGTGGAGGTAGGTGCAGGGTATATATCTAGTGTGCGGCTCTGCAGGTGGAGGTAGGTGCAGGGTATTATATATCTAGTGTGCGGCTCTGCAGGTGGAGGTAGGTGCAGGGTATTATATATCTAGTGTGCGGCTCTGCAGGTGGAGGTAGGTGCAGGTTATTATATATCTAGTGTGCGGCTCTGCAGGTGGAGGTAGGTGCAGGGTATTATATATCTAGTGTGCGGCTCTGCAGGTGGAGGTAGGTGCAGGGTATTATATATCTAGTGTGCGGCTCTGCAGGTGGAGGTAGGTGCAGGGTATTATATATCTAGTGTGCGGCTCTGCAGGTGGAGGTAGGTGCAGGGTATTATATATCTAGTGTGCGGCTCTGCAGGAGGAGGTAGGTGCAGGGTATTATATATCTAGTGTGCGGCTCTGCAGGTGGAGGTAGGTGCAGGGTATTATATATCTAGTGTGCGGCTCTGCAGGTGGAGGTAGGTGCAGGGTATTATATATCTAGTGTGCGGCTCTGCAGGTGGAGGTAGGTGCAGGGTATTATATATCTAGTGTGCGGCTCTGCAGGTGGAGGTAGGTGCAGGGTATTATATATCTAGTGTGCGGCTCTGCAGGTGGAGGTAGGTGCAGGTTATTATATATCTAGTGTGCGGCTCTGCAGGTGGAGGTAGGTGCAGGGTATCATATATCTAGTGTGCGGCTCTGCAGGTGGAGGTAGGTGCAGGGTATTATATATCTAGTGTGCGGCTCTGCAGGTGGAGGTAGGTGCAGGGTATTATATATCTAGTGTGCGGCTCTGCAGGTGGAGGTAGGTGCAGGGTATTATATATCTAGTGTGCGGCTCTGCAGGTGGAGGTAGGTGCAGGGTATTATATATCTAGTGTGCGGCTCTGCAGGTGGAGGTAGGTGCAGGGTATTATATATCTAGTGTGCGGCTCTGCAGGTGGAGGTAGGTGCAGGGTATTATATATCTAGTGTGCGGCTCTGCAGGAGGAGGTAGGTGCAGGGTATTATATATCTAGTGTGCGGCTCTGCAGGAGGAGGTAGGTGCAGGGTATTATATATCTAGTGTGCGGCTCTGCAGGTGGAGGTAGGTGCAGGGTATTATATATCTAGTGTGCGGCTCTGCAGGTGGAGGTAGGTGCAGGGTATTATATATCTAGTGTGCGGCTCTGCAGGTGGAGGTAGGTGCAGGGGCTCTAGTATTTTGGGTCACCATTATCATTAACCCCTTCATATCTTGACTATTTTCTACTTTAACCATTTCAGGACCAGTTTCCCGCTATTCCTGACTGGCTCATTTTCTTTCTGTTTTAGTTTTGTACATTCAGTTTAACCCCTTAAGGACGGAGGCAATTTTGTACTTCATGACTCGGCCATTTTTTGCAATTCTGACGAGTGTCACTTTGACAGGTTTTGAGAGGTAACGCCAAAAAGTGGACCCCACGGTTTGTTCCCCACTTTCTCCTGAGCGCGGTGATATGCCACATCTGGTCAGAAATCTCTGTTTTGACAAATGGGAGGAGCCGGAACAGAAGGAACAATATGTGAATTGTGGAACACAAATTTGGCTGAAATAGATTGCTGGCACTATGTTGAATTTGGAGGGCCCCCTAACCAGGGCTGTGGAGTCGGAGTCGTGGAGTCGGAGCTCATTTTGGTGGAGTCGGAGTCGGTATAAAATGCACAGTAGTGCAATGCAGAATGTGCTGCATATTTTTTCATAGGAATTTGGGAAAGTTATGAAATGTCCTATTAATGGCTGTTCTATTCCTAATGTAAGGCTACATTCACACACAGCGTTTTTGCTGCGTTTTTTGAGGATACGTTTTTCAGCTGCAAAAGCAGATCAGCTTTTTAGAAAAACGCATCACCTGAAAGGTTTTTGAGCTCATAAATAATGCTTTCAATAGCAAAAGCAGATTAGAAAACTGCCACAAACTGACATAATCATTCTTTGTGAGGATCTGTTTTTGAGCACAAAAACGGATCCTCACTAAACGCTGTGTCTGAATGTCCTATCTTGAAAGCCATTGCCTTTGCTGGATGCCAGAGTCACTGCATTTCACGGAATTATTTTGCCATCAATGTTCGATATGTTTGTGACAAGAAAGCAATTGTTACCAAGACAATGGCAGTAAAAGATACTAATGCTCATCACACCAGCCAGTTTCTCCAGGCCTTAGTGGAAAAAGTTCTGCAAGATTACAAACGCAAAAAAGAACAGGTTCTTGCTATTGTAACGGACAATGCTTCAAACATGATAAGTACAATTATACTGATGAATGAGAGTAATGAACAACAGCTAGAAGAAAATTTAGGATTCAGTATGTTTGACTGGAGCCACAGTGCTGTTCATGTACTGAGGAACAAACAGATATTACAACAGAACAGCAAAATGATGCTTTAGGATTAGATGATCTTGTTGAAGCTGCTTCAAAACACTTTCATATTCATCACATGCGCTGTGTTGTGCAAACGCTGCAGCTGGCAATAAGAGATAGTCTGCAAAAGGGACCCCGATTTCACACATCCGGCTTTTCGCCGGTTTGGCAGATGCGACGCACTCCAGTACAGTGGCAGCGCGACAAATGCCGGTCACATGCTGTCATGTGATCCGGAAGTTGCGGCGCTGCCACTGTACTGTATCGTACTGTACTGGTGTGGGCCGCATCCGCCAAACTGGCAAAAATCCAGATGTGTGAAACTGGGCGGACATGCTGGAAATCTGATTGGAAAAGGGAGGAAATTGGTTATTGCTGCCAGAACCCCTAAAATTGATTCCATCTTGAGGAGACGTGCTGGGAAAGAGGCAATTGTTGATCAAGCCACTTGGTGAGGCAGCACTTATTTAATGACTGAGCGATTGCTTGAACTAAAATCATTTCTTATAGATATGGTGAACCCTCAAGTAACCTTAAATGAAGGTCAATGGACACAGATGGCTGAATTGAAGGAATTTCTTAATCACCCATTTACCTTGACTAAAAATTACAAGCTGAGGATTTTCATAAGGGAGTGGAAGAACTTGCTATTTTGCCTGTCCCAAAGAGGAGGTTTAATCCCAGATGGCATTTCTGCTTCAATGAAGCGGAGAGAGACACAGCTATTGGAAAATAACATTCTTATGGCAGCTGTTTATGTGGACCCAAGTCATCGTACACTGCTTGATGATCAACAGCTTACTAAAAGAAAAGAAGCTTTGAGTGAGGTAGCAGTTAGGATGAGCGGCTACAGGACTGCCAGGCGGAAGAGGACTTGGGTCCTGACAGTGCTACTGCTGCCATATCTTCATCCTCATCAGATGAGGAGTTTAACTTTGACAAGTATTTGGATGATATGGAGCAGGTAAAGCGTTGCCGCAAGGAAAAAGATTTCACTCTGTCTCCTATAGCAAGCAGATTGACCAGATTTCAGTAACATTTTTCACTTGCTCTCAAAGAAATAGAAAAATTCAACCATTCATCAAAACTGACTGTGCATGAGGCAATTCCTTTATACCCGAAAATTGTTAGAGATGTTGCCCATGTGGTTACGGCTTTGCCTCCAACCCAAGTTAGTGTAGAGAGGTTGTTCTCCAGCCTTAAAAATATTAGGTCAGATTTGAGGTCATCTACGAAGGAGGATCTGATGGGGACAATTCTATTTCTTAGAACAAATTCATAGACTGCACCAGGGCTGTGGAGTTGGAGTCATGGAGTCGGAGCTCATTTTGGTGGAGTCGGAGTCGGTATAAAATGCACCGACTCTGACTCCTAAAATATATAATAATAAATTGGGAACAGTAGTGCAATGCAGAATGTGCTGAATATTTTACTAAATAATAACATTTAGTATAATGCTTATATATAAGTGAAAAATGTATTGTAGTGCAATGTGAACATCAGACATTTAATTATTTTTATGATACAATAATCAAGATATTTAGATAGAACATAAAATATATTTATTGGAATACAGCTTAAGAACACAAAAAACTAATAAATAACACTCCTAACTACTTTTTACTGACTTACTGAAGCACTAAATTCGTGTTGTAACCTCATTGATCTTTGAACTTCATAGGCAGGTGTATCCAATCATGAGAAAAGGTATTTAAGGTGGCCACTTGCAAGTACTTCTCCTATTTAAATCTCCTATGAAGAGTGGCATCATGGGCTCCTCAAAACAACTCTTAAATGATCTGAAAACAAAGATTATTGAACATAGTTGTTCAGGGGAAGGATACAAAAACTTGTCTCAGAGATTTAAACTGTCAGTTTCCACTGTGTGGAACATAGTAAGGAAATGGAAGAACACAGGTACAGTTCTTGTTAAGCCCAGAAGTGGCAGGCCAAGAAAAATATCAGAAAGGCAGAGAAGAAGAATGGTGAGAACAGTGAAGGACAATCCACAGACCACCTCCAAAGACCTGCAGCATCATCTTGCTGCAGATGGTGTCACTGTGCATCGGTCTACAATACAGCGCACGTTGCACAAGGAGAAGCTGTATGGGAGAGTGATGCGAAAGAAGCCGTTTCTGCAAGCACATCACAAACAGAGTCACCTGAGGTATGCAAAAGCACATTTGGACAAGCCAGTAACATTTTGGACGAAGGTCCTGTGGACTGATGAAACAAAGATTGAGTTGTTTGGTCATATAAAAAGGCGTTATGCATGGAGGCAAAAAAACACGGCATTCCAAGAAAAGCACTTGCTACCCACAGTAAAATTTGGTGGAGGTTCCATCATGCTTTGGGGCTGTGTGGCCAATGCCGGCACCGGGAATCTTGTTAAAGTTGAGGGTCGCATGGATTCAACTCAGTATCAGCAGATTCTTGACAATAATGTGCAAGAATCAGTGACGAAGTTGAAGTTACGCAGGCGATGGATATTTCAGCAAGACAATGATCCAAAACACTGCTCCAAATCTACTCATGCATTCATGCAGAGGAACAATTACAATGTTCTGGAATGGCCATCCCAGTCCCCAGACCTGAATATTGAACATCTGTGGGATGATGTGAAGCGGGCGGTCCATTCTCGACGACCATCAAACTTAACTGAACTGGAATTGTTTTGTAAACCGGAATGGTCAAAAATACCTTCATCCAGGATCCAGGAACTCATTAAAAGCTACAGGAAGTGACTACAGGCTGTGATTTTTGCAAAATGAGGATCTACAAAATATTACTGTCACTTTTATGTTGAAGTGCCCATACTTATGCACCTGTCAAATTTAGTTTAAATGCAGATTGCACATTTTCTGTTATGTTAGTTACAATAAACCTCATTTCAATTCAGAAATATTACTGAGTACACGTACACAGTCTCTTCATAGAAATTCTGGCAGTTTATTTAAAAACACTCAGTACAAACTGCCCTCACACATAAACAATAAGTCCATACTGGAAGTTTTAGCAACTTCCCCACTCTCTGGCTCCTGCCAGCATACCGCTCTAGCCAAGGTTCCTTCCAGCACCCAGGGCCCTCTGCAGACCCCTGTCTGTCTCTCCTCCAGGAGAGACTCGGTCCTACAGCCCTGGCCTGGCTTGGCCGCACTCACCTCAGACTCAATATCAGAGCCTTGTGTTCAGCCTCCACGCAGGCTGAAACACCCAGAACTCCCGGCTCTGCTCTCGCTTGTTTCCAGTACACACACACTGGAAGTCTGGAGCCAGTCTCTATCTAGACTGCCCCAAACACACACTCAGAGCTCCCTGCTCTCACTTGTTTCCAGTCCACACACTGGACGTTTGGAGCTAGTCTCTATCTAGACTGCCCCAAACACACTCCATGCAGAACTCTCGGCTCTGCTCTCACTCTCTCCCAGCACACACGCTGGAAGTCTAGAGCTAGTGTCTAACTAGACTGCCCTAGACACACTCCACCCAGGTTCTGAGACTGGATTGCTTTAACCCCTCGAGCCACACCCACAGGTGGAGGTCTGTGATTCTCAGCCCTGCACAGCACCTTGGGATTATTAAAGGGAACCTGACCCTTATGTGCAGCAAGAATCCTTTGTGGACTACAAGTCCCATAGCAACCTCTTCCGTTTAGATATCGCAGGTACCTTCTCCACTGATATATAGCGACCATTTACCACATTGGTGGTCACTACCTCACAATATATAATATATATATATATATATATATATATATATATATATATATATATATATATATGAAATGTATAGTAAACATAAATATATATGTATATAGTGTGGGGGTGTTTGTGTACAGTGTGGTGCTGTGTATACACTATATACAGCCCCCATATTATATTCAGTGGGTACGGAAAGTATTCAGACCCCTTTAAATTTTTCACTCTTTCATTGCAGACATTTGGTAAATTCTCATTAATGTGCCCTCTGCACCCCATCCCCCATCCTGACAGAAAAAAACAGAAATGTAGACATTTGTATATGCAGCCAGCAGCCTCTATATTATATACAGTATATATAGCCTGTATACTCTTTGTCTATATATATAATTGCCTTATTCCGTCTGTCTGTCTGTTTTGCTCCAAAATTGTCATTACAGTGACAACTGTCGCATTGGCCGCTCGCCTCACCTCGGCTCCGCCCCCCGCACGGATTGGCCGCTCGCCCCGGCCCTCCGCACGCATTGCCCGCTCGGCCACGCCCCTTCCCCCGAATTCAAACGAAACCCCGACTCCCAGGTGACTGCTGCACTTCCAGGAGTCCACACCGGCAACCCAGCCCAGACATAACCTTGCGGTGCTGGGATCGTGACGGAGTCGGCATACCCTGGTAACCATGATACACATCGATTAACTATGGGAAGTGCTTCCTTTAGTTACCCGATGTGTATCATGGTAACTAGCTTACCCCGGCTCCCGGAACACATGTGCAGGGAGCCGGCATACGCTAACGCCTCGCCCGCTCGGCCCTGCCCCCGGCACATGTTTGCCCGCTCGGCCCCGCCCCCGGTGGCCCGATTGGCCCCGCCCCCTGCACACATTGGCCCGCTCGGTCCCGCCCCCGGCGGCCCGCTTGGCCCCGCCCCACGTTGGTCCGCTCGGTCCTGCCCCCGGCGGCCCGCTTGGCCCTGCCCCAGGCACACGGCCTGCTCAGTCCGGCCCCCGACACACGTTGGTCCACTCGGCCCCGGCACACGTTGGCCCGCTCAGTCCCGCCCCCGACACACGTTGGCCCGCTCGGCCCTGCCCCGGCACACGTTGGGCACTTATACACCTCCCCCCCAGGCCTACTCCTCCCATTATACACCTCCCCCCAGGCCTACTCCTCCCATTATACTCCTCTTTCCCCAGGACTACTCCTCCCATTATACTCCTCTTTCCCCAGGACTACTCCTTCCATTATACTCCTCTTTCCCCAGGACTACTCCTCCCATTATACTCCTCTTTCCCCAGGACTACTCCTCCCATTATACTCCTCTTTCCCCAGGACTACTCCTCCCATTATACTCCTCTTTCCCCAGGACTACTCCTCCCATTATACTCCTCGTTTCCCAGGACTACTCCTCCCATTATACTCCTCTTTCCCCAGGACTACTCCTCCCATTATACTCCTCTTTCCCCAGGACTACTCCTCCCATTATACTCCTCTTTCCCCAGCCCAGGACTACTCCTCCCATTATACTCCTCTTTCCCCAGGATTACTCCTCCCATTATACTCCTCTTTCCCCAGGACTACTACTCCCATTATACTCCTCTTTCCCCAGGACTACTACTCCCATTATACTCCTCTTTCCCCAGTACTACTCCTCCCATTATACTCCTCACCTCCAGGACTACTCCTCCCATTATACTTCTCTCTCCTCAGGACTACTCCTCCCATTATACTTCTCTCTCCCCAGGACTACTTCTCCTATTATAGTCCTCCTCTTATACTCCTGTCTGAGGGGTGCGCAGCATGGGGAATGGAGCATGATGGGGGTGCGCAGCATGGGGGATGGAGCATGATGGGGGGTGTGCAGCATGGGGGATGGAGCATGATGGGGGGTGCGCAGCATGGGGGATGGAGCACGATGAGGGGTGCGCAGCATGGGGGATGGAGCACGATGGGGGGTGCGCAGCATGAGGGATGGAGCATGATGGGAAGTGCGCAGCATGGGGGATGGAGCACGATGGGGGGTGCGCATCATGGGGGATGGAGCACGATGGGGGTGCACACCTCCCCCCAAAACACACACACACACCGCCACACACGCACCGCACAACACACCACACAAACACTGGGAACCACAAACACCGCCCTACACAGACAACCACACACACAGATAACGCCGCTCACACACAACACCCAACACACAAACACCGCGGCACACACAAATATACACACATACCGCACAACACACACAGATTGCACAAAACATACCTCCCCCAAAACACACACATGCACCCCACACCCACACAAACCGCGCAACACACACAGCACCACACACAGACAACACTGCAGACACACAGCGCTCCACAAACAACGAAACACACAAACAACACCGCTCTCACACACCCTCACACCCAGACAACACCCAGAACATTTACAGCGCCCTACACAAACACTTGGCAACTACACACAACAACATCTATATATATAACAAAAATCATACACAATAAATTCTAGAATACCCAATGCGTTAGAATCGGGCCACCTTCTAGTTATAGATATAAATACGCATATCGCTTATGATTCCATCAGGGCTTGTCATTTTAATAACCCATAAACATGGTGCATGCAGCTTTTTTTCAGGCTGTCAAAATGACGAACAGCCATTAAAGGGAACCTGTCACTAGATTTGGTGACTATAAGCTGCGGCCACCACCAGTTGGCTCTTATACAGCATTCTAACATGCTGTATATAAAAGCCCAGGCCGCTGTGTAGAACATAAAAATCACTTTATAATACTTACCTAAACGGTTGGTACGGTGCAGACTGGTCAAAGGGGTGGCTTCGTTCTCCGGGTGTGGTGACTCCTCTTTCGGCCATCTTTGGCCTCCTTCTTCTGAAGTCGGGGTGCATGACGCGTCCTACATCATGCACACGTGCCGTCATTGAGGTCCTACACAAGCGCACTACAATTCTTTGATCTGCTCAGGGCAGGGCAGATCAAATTGCGCCTGCACAGGATCTCAATGCCGGCACGTGTGCATGATGTAGGAAGCGTCATGCACCCCGACTTCAGAAGGAGGACAAAGATGGAAGTGGAGTTTTTCCAAGAATGACAGTGAGACTGTGGAAGGTTTGAGGGGTGAAGGCGGAGCTGGGGTGAAACCTGGGCGGAGTCTCAAGGGGCCTGAAAATATGGGGCCCTGAAATTCCTGGTGGCAGTGCGCGCTGCCTCCCCACCGAAGAGGAGAATCAAACAAGTCTGTGGCCACATGGGAGGCAAGTTGTGTTGTCCTCAATCATCAAAAGTAAAAGCCCCCCAGTATGTGTGCATGTCTGTGTGTATAGGATTGTGTATGTCTATGTATGTATGTGTATGTTTATATATTTGTGATTTGTTTGTGATTGTCTTCAAATATGTATATGCTTAATGTGAATAAATCTGTGGACGAGTCTGTACGCCGTGTGGGTGTACGTGTCTGTACTGTATGTTTGCATATCCATGTTTGTGGGGTTCTATGTACTGTATGTGTGTATGATGCGTGTATGTAAGGGTACGTGACCTTGATCAGGGTTCACAGCATTTTGGATGCAGAGTGTTTTCGCTGCATCCAAAACGCGGTGTTGTACAGTACAAGTGACTCGCCGCAGGGCTTTGGGGTACTCGTTCCCAGGCTGTATATTACTGGGATATTTCACTAGGTGGCCGTTACCCGGTTCTGTGACCCAGGGGGTGGCTTGAAAGGGGAGTTTGTTCAAGGGAAAAATAAAGTGTTTTTCGTGACGCTACTTGCGGCTATTTGGATAAAGCCGCCGCTGCCAAAGTCTCTTTCTGCTGGGGCTGATGGTATTGGGGCAGCCTGGATAGTATGGCTCTCCGCAAGTAGAGCTGGGCCCCAGGGAAGGATGGTGGTGATTGTAGTGATGAAGACAAATAGGAAGAATTCAGCTTTACTTGCTTGCACCCATCTGTAGTGGTGGGTTCTCGTGGCCTGGAGCGTTTTGGGGGTCCCATCCTGTCCTCACAGTCTTGGCCCATATGGCAGGCAGCTTGAACGTCTCTTGGGTCGGACCTCTGTCCCCGTTCCCAGTTTCCCTCTTTGCTGCTTTGCCCCGGACACTAACTTCGATGTGGTCCTTGATGGTCCCCTCACCGGGCAGGTAGTTGTCAGGTGAGCTTGTAGCGTCCTCCTGAACTAGGGCCCTGTGCCCCGCCGGTGCTCAGTCCCATGAGTACTGGCACGAACTCTCCCAGCGAGTGTACTCTTTTTTTTCTCATTTAGTCACTTTACACTTTCCGTCTGTGTACTGACGTCTGACTGACTTCTCACTATCTCCTCACTCTCTGACAAGATGCCTGTCCACTCCACTGACTAGCCCCTCCTCCTCCTCCAATGTTTCTAACTAGCGGATTGGATGAATCCCGACCAATAGGTGGCCATCCATCAGTTCTAGCTCTATTCTGTCACCCAGTGTGGGGAAAAGGGCGTGGATGTTTGTGTTTGTGGTGTTTACCGGCACTGGTCTTCCAGGAATCCGGGGGTAGATGTAGTACCATGTGGCACCTGACACTCAGGGGTGCCACACACGCACAGTGGATGGATTTCTAAAAATCCCATGCCCACTGTGCGTGTACAGCCCACAGCGAAAACTGACCTGTGACGTGTATCTCCGAGCCGCAGCAGGTCAATTTATTGCTGTGGAGACGCGAGTGTTCTCTGCAAGGAGAACAGAGAAAATGACCGGAGCGGCCTGAACCCTGACTGTGGGCTCAGGCAGCTGCAGTCCCTTTGGAGAGCACTCACGGCCCCGCAGGAGAGGACACTTTGCCTCCAGGACACAGCATATCTGGACCGTGGGCACATACCCTTATAGTGTTGTGATGTATGTGTAAAACATTTGTATCTTCTATCTTATCTTTAAAGGTGAGTGCCCACCATCAGGCTTCCTCACGGTCTGCATGCAGTGTACTTTCTCTAGCGGAGACGCGCTGTCCATAACGCTGCTGACACTGATTGTGGGCATGAGCCCGTTCATATGTGTGTTACGGACTTTAATTTGTCTTTCTGTGTTTATGAAAAGACAAGTGAACTTAACCCCTTCTTGCACAGTGACGTAACTATGTCACCTTAAGGTCACCTTCACATGTCCGTGTTTCTGGTACATTTTGTATCCATTTTTTTTACCACCTATACCCATTATAACCTATGGTGCTGCTCGCATGTGTGTGTATTTACACAGACCATGTGTCCATGTGGTCCACATGGAGATGTCTGGGGGTTTTTTTGTTGTTTTTTTTTACTGCAGCACAGATGACAATGGTCAATAGAAGACTATGGGGCCGTGAAAAATACGTACAGCACACGGATGGCATCAGTATATAGTCTGTGTGCCATCAGTTTGCTGTACGTGTTTAACATTGAAAATATAGGAGAAGCTTTGTATTTGTTTTATATGTAGTTAGCTGGGTTATGGTACTGTATCTATGCAGTAAGCATGGTTTTGCTCCCATATCTATATAGTAAGCTCAGTTTTGTACCATATTTGAGCAGTAAGCTTAGTTATGGTACTATGTGTATGCAGTAAGATTGTTCTGTTCCCGTATTTATGTAGGAGGCTTGGTTCTGTTGCTGTTTCTATGTACAGTAGTTGACTGAGTAAGTAAGATTGTGTTCCTGTATTGATGCACTAAGCTCGGTTCTGTTCCCGTACCTATGTAGTAAGCTCTGTTCTGCTCTCACATCTCCATAAGCTCTGTTCTGCTCCCATATCTCTGTAGTAAGCTCAGTTCTGTTCCCATATCTCTGTAGTAAGCTCAGTTCTGCTCCCATATCTCCATAGTAAGCTTGGTTATGTTCCCTTATTTCTGTAGTAAGCTTGGTCCTGCTCCCTTATCTCTTTAGTAAGCCTGGTTCTGCTCCCTTATCTCTATAGTAAGCTCAGTTCTGCTCCCTTATCTCTGTAGTAAGCTCAGTT
The DNA here is from genome assembly GCF_048569485.1 of Anomaloglossus baeobatrachus. NCBI lineage: Eukaryota > Metazoa > Chordata > Amphibia > Anura > Aromobatidae > Anomaloglossus > Anomaloglossus baeobatrachus. Next base: position 826,390 of record NW_027441790.1, on the reverse strand, counting down.
CTGCTTCCATATCTCTGTAGTAAGCTCAGTTCTGCTTCCATATCTCTGTAGTAAGCTCAGTTCTGCTTCCATATCTCTGTAGTAAGCTCAGTTCTGCTTCCATATCTCTGTAGTAAGCTCAGTTCTGCTTCCATATCTCTGTAGTAAGCTCAGTTCTGCTTCCGTATCTCTGTAGTAGGCTCGGTTCTGTTCCCGTATCTCTGTAGTAAGCTTGGTTCTGCTCCCTTATCTCTGTAGTAAGCCTGGTTCTGCTCCCATATCTCTGTAGTAAGCTCGGTTCTGATCTTGTATCTCTGTAATATGCTCGGTTCTTCTCCCATATGTCTTGCTAAATTCTCCTAAAAGGGGGCTGAAAGCCCGTACGTACGAAGCGCTCACTGATATCCTAATCAGGCACGAATACGATGATTCTTTATAGCAAGATATTATTTATTTTAATTACACATGAATAATCAATGGTACATAGGCATTAGCACTACTTTATAGTCATAGAATCTTATACAATAACAGAAATATGCATTAACATTACCGTATGTTGTAGCACTCCTTCCTCATCGGAGGGACTCGATTAGTGAGAAGGAAGACAACCCGGCCTCTGCATCACAGGCGCAGTGCGTCCACTTGAGCGTCCTGGAAATGTCCCTATCTCACTGAGCGAGCCCTGTATTTTTATACCAAACTTTGTACATTGTGGTCGATGAGTATTGCAATTATTGACCAACATGTGATTGCTGAGTCATGGTCATCTAACCTGACCACATGCTGCTGTGGGCACCATTCGCTTCCTACACCTGTTGCTAGCTGACCACTGGTTTCCTGCATATGTTGCAATGAACCGTGAATTTTACATCGCTAGTTTCCTACACATGTTGCTAACTAACCACTGGTTTCCTGTATATGTTGAACTGTAAAGGGGGCTTTACACGCTGCGACATCGCTAATGCGCAGTCGTTGGGGTCACGGAATTTGTGACGCACATCCGGCCGCATTAGCGATGTTGCTGCGTGTGACACTGATGAGCGATTTTGCATCGTTGCAAAAACGTGCAAAACCGCTCATCGGTGACATGGGGGTCCATTCTCGATTATCGTTACTGCAGCAGTAACGATGTAGTTTGTCGCTCCTGCGGCAGCACACATCGCTCCGTATGACACTGCAGGAACGAGAAACCTCTCCTTACCTGCCTCCCGGCCGCTATGAGGAAGGAAGGAGGTGGGCGGGATGTTCCGGCCACTCATCTCCGCCCCTCCACTTCTATTGGGCGGCCGCTCAGTGACGTCGCAGTGACGCCGCACGGACCGCCCCCTTAGAAAGGAGGCGGTTCGCCGGTCACAGGGATGTCGCCGGGCAGGTAAGTATGTGTGACGGGTCTGCGCGATGTTGTGCGGCACGGGCAGCAATTTGCCCGTGTCGCATAACAGATGGGGGCGGGTACCCACGCTAGCGATATCGGGACCGATATCGCAGCGTGTAAAGTAGCCTTAAGCGTTCCTTCCTCATAATAGTGGTTTGTTCAAGATCTACTAACTCGTACTCTTCATCGTGGTGAAATCGGGTCAACCAGAGGACACCTCTCTGATACTGAGTTTGGATGGATCAATAAGACCTGTGATCACTATCTTTTGATTAGGATTCCTATCTAATCACACTCATTCTTCAGTCATATCACATTGGTATCACACCATATCTCGGTTCTGCGCCCATAAGTTTGTTTCAGTTCCCATATGTATGTAGTCATCTTGGTTCAGTTGCGGTATCTATGTACGTAGTAAGCGTAGTTCTGTTCCCATATATATGTACCAGCCTGTTCATAAAGCCTGTTACCACTGCATGTTTTAATGCAGCGGCCAGAGATGAACATTTCAATGGTGGGCTGCCACAACTTGAAGGCCACTGCTTTGTGAGTGCCCCCCAGGCTAAATTGTGCCAGCCAGCCCCTGGTGCCAGTCATTGCACTGGTTGCCTATCCGCTACAGAATCCAACATAAACTTATCACTCTCACTCACAAAGCTCTCCACAGTCCCGCACCACCCTGCATCTCCTATCTCCTCTCTGTCTATCACCCCACCTATGCCCTCCGCTCTGCTAATGACTGAAGACTGACATCCTCAACAATTCGAACCTCCCACTCCCGTTTTCAAGATTTCTCACAAGCTGCGCCTATGCTCTGGAACACACTACCAAGAGCAATCCAATTAATTCCCAAAATCCACACCTTGAAGCGGGCCCTAAAAACGCATTTCTTTAGACTAGCCTCTCATCTCACCACCCTGATCTAATCTAGTCCCTTTCTGCCCTTCATAAAATTTACTTCCAATTCTTGTCCCCTGTATCTTCTGATTCCATTACTCTCCATGTACTTTTTTTACACTCTGTACCTGTATAAATTCTGGCTGACGCCCGGTCCACGCAGCTGGTTTTGAAACCCTCTATTAAATCGATGGCTGGACCATATATGACAAACTCCCACCCCCCCCCATTCACTTTTTGTGCCTCACGTATTTCCTATAAGCTTTCGAGCACGGCCTCCACTCCTTTTGGTATCTGAATTTTGTTATATTTATTGTCTCATATTATCTGTACATGTCCCCTCTAAATTGTAAAGCCCTGCGGAATATGTTGGCGCTATAGAAATAAAAATTATTATTATTATATTACCTCCCTTATCTCCATTAATTTTACATATCGGCTCATCTCCTTCCCATTCAGGTGCCTATAATATTGGATCCTCTCAGTGATTTTATTCTGTTGAAAAAAAATTCATATCCAGGATTGATATGGACAGGGACAAGATGGCGGAGAGGATATTACACCTCACCCTAGAGATCCTCTTCCGGCTTACTGGAGAGGTGAGAGATTCTGATGACGTCACATTACATCATTCTTATCTATGGGAATAACAGATGGACAGAACTGGAGAGGTGAGGACTCTGGAAATGTCTGGAGTGAGATTTATTACTGTGTCTCTCCATAACCAGGATTACACAGTAGTGAAGAAGACCTCTAGTGAGCGCTGTCAGGCCCCTGTGTCTGAGGGATGGGGAAGACCCCTGAGCCCAATCACGGGGCCTCCACCTCACCCCCCGATACATGAGGACATCAATGACCAGAAGATCCTAGAACTCACCTACAAGATGATTGAGCTGCTGACTGGAGAGGTGACACTGCTGGGAATGCTGGGACATTATACAGTAACGCTATGAAGGGATCGGGGGTGACGGTATCATTGTATGTGTCAGGTTCCTATAAGGTGTCAGGACGTCACCGTCTATTTCTCCATGGAGGAGTGGGAGTATTTAGAAGGGCACAAAGATCTGTACAAGGATGTCATGATGGAGGTTCCCCAGCCCCTCACATCACCAGGTAATAGACAGGACTAAATACACACGGCCTATAATTATCTGTAAGCAAGGAATGAATTCAGTCCCTGTATGTGTCTCCTCCAGTTCTATCCAGTAAGAGGACAACACCAGAGAGATGTCCTCGTCCTCTTCTCCCACAGGACTGTAAACAAGAAGATCCCGATGTTCCTCAGGATCATCAGGTAGATGGAGAGAAGGTGCCATGAAATCTTCCTATGATATGTAGACGGCTGTGAAGGTCTTGTGCTCAGTCTTGTTTTATCCGCCAGTATTATGTTTTATACTTGTGTAATGAGAGCGGTGGAGAAGGCAGGATTAGAGCTGATCATAGATGGGACTTCTCCATCTGTCTGTGACTTTTGGATCACATTTATCCCGTTCTCTACACTGAACACTTACATCAGGGTTTCAACACTAAGTTATCAGACAGAGAGAGGTCGCCCCTATCCCATGGGTCAGAAGGTCGCAGCGCATGCCAGCACTAGTTGGATCTGCTTTACCTTCCACTTAGCTGTGCAGACTATCCTTGTGCTGGCGCTGCTAGGGTTAAGCAGACCCTTGTGTCTTTCTTGGCTTACCATCCTGAGTTGTCTCAGCTGTTCTGATTTCTGCACCCCCACCCCCCACCCCGTTATAAGTACTTACAACTTTACCTCAGTAGTTGCTAGTGATAACTTGTTTTCCATTGTCCTGTCGTGGAGGTGAGAGCCATGGAAAGAGAAATTATTTTGAATTTGATCCTGGAGATTGCTGCTTGGAAATTTTGTTTGGTGTCTTCCTATTGATCATCTCCCTTTTTATTCATTTCTCTTTCCATCCCCCTTTTTTACCACTTGTTGTTTGGGAATGCAGTTTTTTTCCATTGTTGTTTTCCTTTTGTGTCATTATCATAAAGCAGGACTAGTGTTCCTCCTGCCCTGCTCACTAGACACAGTTGTGATTAGGGTAAGACAGGGATAGACACGTGATTGCCGCACGAGGGGAAAGAACCTGTTTTGGGACAATGGGGAGCTCAGGGTTGCTCAGAGTAAATGACAGGGTTTATCCTTTCTGTTCTTCCCTAGAGGCAGTGGTTCCCACCCCATTTTTCTCATGATACACCTCTCAGCCTTTTGGTGAAACACAACAACCAGGGACTGCCCTGTATTGGTAACTGGTGCCTACTGTCAGCAAAGTCCAATCTCAGAGGCTCTGGTGATGACTGGGTAGGCACTAGAGATGAGCGAACCGGTCCCGGTTCGGCTCGAGGTCGGTTCGTCGAACGGAGTTCCCGTTCGAGTTTGGCTCGTCGAACGTTCGACGAACCGAACTCGAACTGCATAGGAAACAATGGCAGGCAATCACAAACACATAAAAACACCTAGAAAACACCCTCAAAGGTGTCCAAAAGGTGACAAACAACTCAAACACATGGGAAAGTGACAAGGACATATACTCATGCGAAAACAAAACAGCTGGACAAGGAAAAAGAGGAGGACACACAGATATAGGCATGGCACGCCCTTCTAAAATCATGTAAAACAACGCAAGGTGACTCCAAGCAGAGTCTCCCTTTTTTTCCAAAAATTGGGCCCCACACACACCCACCCATTCAGTGGCAGCACTTGTGCCCTAGTTGTGCACTTCACAGCTAGATTTGCATCAAGCACATTCAAAAATACGCTCTTCTTAACCGTCCCCAGGATGACACCAGGGTAGGTAGCAAAGTCTTTCCTGATCCCAGCTCTGTTCATCTTGGCTTCTTTTAAAAACACAGCAAGCAAGGGTTACTCCAAGCGGAGTCTCCCTTTTTTTCCAAAAATTGTGCCCCACACACACCCACCCATTCAGTGGCAGCACTTGTGCCCTAGTTGTGCACTTCACAGCTAGATTTGCATCAAGCACATTCAAAAATACGCTCTTCTTAACCGTCCCCAGGATGACACCAGGGTAGGTAGCAAAGTCTTTCCTGACCGCAGCTCTGTTCATCTTGGCTTCTTTTAAAAACACAGCAAGCAAGGGTTACTCCAAGCGGAGTCTCCCTTTTTTTTCCAAAAATTGGGCCCCACACACACCCACCCATTCAGTGGCAGCACTTGTGCCCTAGTTGTGCACTTCACAGCTAGATTTGCATCAAGCACATTCAAAAATACGCTCTTCTTAACCGTCCCCAGGATGACACCAGGGTAGGTAGCAAAGTCTTTCCTGACCCCAGCTCTGTTCATCTTGGCTTCTTTTAAAAACACAGCAAGCAAGGGTTACTCCAAGCGGAGTCTCCCTTTTTTTCCAAAAATTGGGCCCCACACACACCCACCCATTCAGTGGCAGCACTTGTGCCCTAGTTGGGCACTTCACAGCTAGATTTGCATCAAGCACATTCCAAATCCACAAGCATTTACTCTCCCCAGGATGACACAGGGGTAGTAAATTCCTTCTGGATCCATGACTTGTTCATTTTGATGAACGTCAGTCTGTCCACATTGTCACTGGACAGACGCGTGCGCTTATCTGTCAGCACACACCCAGCAGCACTGAAGACACGTTCAGAGACAACGCTGGCAGCTGGACACGACAAAATCTCCAAGGCGTAACTGGAGAGCTCTGGCCATTTTTCTAGATTTGAAGCCCAAAAGGAGCAAGTCATGGCATCGATGTTCATTTGGAGATACTCCTGTATCATCCTCTCCAGCCGTTGACTATGTGTCAGACTTGTTGTCTCTGGTGGCCTTGCAAAAGAGGGTCTAAAAAAATTATGAAAAGATTCCATAAAATTGCTGTTACCAGCACCAGATACGGTCCTACTGGTACAGGTAGACTGTAGAAGATGACGAGACCGTCCCATGTTTGGCAAGTTACAACTGGGAGATTCCCTCCCTGCACCTGCATGGTTGTTTGGTGGAAAAGCCGAGCTAAGATCGAGTAACAGCTTCTGCTGATACTCCTGCATACGTGCGTCCCTTTCTATGGCTGGAATTATGTCACAAAATTTGGACTTGTACCGGGGATCTAATAGTGTGGCAATCCAGTAGTCATCATCACTTCTAATTTTGACAATACGAGAGTCATGTTGGAGGTAGTGCAACAAGAAGGCACTCATGTGTCTTGCGCAGCCAGGCGGACCAAGTCCACGCTGTGTTTGTGGCATAGAGGTGCTACCCGTTCTTTCTTCCTCTGACATCTCCCCCCAACCTCTTTCAACTGAAATTTGACCAAGGTCTCCCTCATCTGCTGAGTCTTCCATGTCCATGGACAGTTCGTCCTCCATTTCTTCATGTTCTCCTGCACCTTCCTCAACATTTCGCCTGCTACTATGCGCCCTTGTTGATCCCTGTCCCCCATGGTCCCATGCCTGCTGCGTTGGTGATGATGAACGTCTGGACCTTGGTGATGTTGTTGTCCCTTGCGCATATGAATCCTCCTGTAGTTCCTCCCCTTCCTGTTGTCCCACCCCCTGACTCCGAATAGTGTTTAGCGTGTGCTCCAGCATGTAAATGACTGGAATCGTCATGCTGATAATGGCATTGTCAGCGCTAAACATATTCGTCGCCATGTCGAAACTGTGCAGAAGGGTGCATAGGTCCTTGACCTGAGACCACTCCATCAGGGTGATCTGCCCCACCTCTGCATCTCGTTGGCCCAGGCTATACGTCATGACGTATTGCACCAGGGCTCTGCGGTGCTGCCACAGTCGCTGTAACATGTGGAGAGTTGAATTCCAGCGTGTCGCCACATCGCATTTCAGGCGATGAACCGGCAGGCCGAAAGACTTCTGGAGCGATGCAAGTCGCTCAGCTGCGGCGCTTGAACGGCGGAAGTGAGCAGACAGTTTTCGTGCCCTGTTCAGAAGGCCATCTAGGCCGGGATAGTGTGTTAAAAATTGCAGGACGGCAAGGTTCAACACGTGAGCCATACAAGGTACATGTGTCACCTTGCCCAGGCGAAGGGCCGCACCCAGGTTTGCAGCATTGTCGCACACGGCCTTACCAGGCTGCAGGTTGAGTGGAGACAACCATTTATTAAACTCGGACCGCAGAGCTGATCACAACTCCTCAGCTGTGTGACTCTTATTCCCAAGACATGTCAAGCTAAAGACCGCCTGATGCCGTTGCGCTCTGCTGCCAGCATAGTAATGAGGGGTGCGTGATTCCTTCTGCGCAGTGAGAACGCTGGTGGCCTGACCAGGCAGGCTTGGGGTGGAGGTGGAGGACCCAGATGAGGTGGAGGATGCAGAAGCAGTGGCGGAACTTGGACAGACAGAGGATTGACACACAAGTGGTGGGGACGGCAAGACTTGTGCAGCAGACCCTTCACCATCTATCACCATAGTTACCCAGTGCCCAGTCAGCGACATGTAACGTCCCTGTCCATGCTTACTGGTCCAAGTATCGGTGGTGAAATGCACCCGTTCACACACAGAGTTTCTCAAGGAAGCGGTGATGTTGTGTGCGACATGCTGGTGTAGCGCGGGCACACCTTTCTTAGAGAAGTAGTGGCGACTAGGCATCTGGTACTGGGGCACAGCGACAGACATAAGGTCTCTAAAATCCTGTGTGTCCACTAGGCGGAAAGGCAGCATTTCGGTAGCCAAGAGCTTACAGAGGGATAGAGTCAACCTCTTAGCTTTGTCATGGGTCGCAGGAAGTGGCCTTTTATTTGACCACATCTGAGGGACAGAGATCTGGCTGCTGTGTGTAGACGGTGTTGAGTAGGGTGTCCCTGGAAAAATGCAGGTTTGTGAGGAAAGTGCAGGCGGAGACATGATGTTGCCTTCATCCAACGTTGGTGCTATCGATGTCTGAGAGAGCTGTACACACTCACTTGTTTCCCCTTCCAAACCAACTGACGACCTACCAAGCAAACTGCCTGTTGCGGTTACAGTGGTGGAAGTTGTGCATGGAAAAACAGGTGTGACAGCTGTCCCCACAGTCCTAGAAGATGAAGAGCGCGCGGATGCACTGGAAGGGGCAGGTGGTGGATGGTTCGCTCCGCTAGGCCGCATTGCAGCACAGTGAGCTTCCCACCGGGACCTATGATATTTATTCATGTGACGATTCATGGAAGAAGTTGTCAAACTGCTGAGGTTTTGACCTCTACTAAGAGAATCATGACAAAGTTTACAGATCACATAATTTGGGCGATCTTTTTCTATGTCAAAAAAGGACCAGGCTAGGCAAGGCTTAGAGGCCATGCGACCTGTTGATCCACCCCAAATAATGCTCATAGGCAGAGTGGTGGCTGAGGATGCAGTTGTAGACGTGCTACCAGTGCTCCGACTCTGTCCAGGAAGGCGCAAGGTAACTTCGTCGTCGGTTGCATCCTCCTCCACCGCCTCTGTTGACCTCCTCGAGTGCCTGACTGGGGGTTGACAGTAGGTGGGATCTAGAACTTCATCATCAATTGTTGTGTTTGCACTCCCCTCCCCCTCAGACCGAGCCTCTTCTTGCCCTGACCGAATATTTAAGTTGTCATCCCAATCGGGTATCTGCGTCTCATCTTCATCAGTATGTTCCTCATTGTCTATAACCACAGGTGTTACAGTTTGTGACAAAGGGTCAACATTATGCTCAGAAACTTGGTCCTCACGGCCTGAATCAGAGTCACAAAGGTTCTGGGCATCACTGCAGACCATTTCCTGTTCTGTACTCACTGTAGCTTGGGAGCAGACCTCTGATTCCCAGGCTATAGTGTGACTGAACAGCTCTGCAGACTCAGCCATCTCAGTTCCACCATACTGTGCAGGGCTGATGGAGACTTCAGAGCTGGGAGAAAGCAAGTTTGATTGGGATGACAACTCAGAGGACTGGTGTTTTTTGGATGCGGTACTTGAAGTGGCTGAGAGGGCACTTGTTGGACCACTTGAGATCCATTCAAGCATTTTCCTTTTTTGGCCATCATCTACCTTTGTTCCTGTTGTTCGTGTCCGTAAAAAAGGGAGCACATCGGATTGTCCACGGTAAGTAGTAGACATCTTACTTTTGCTGGTAGATGGTCTATCTTCAGCAGATGATAATGGAGCTTTGCCACCTTCCCCACGGACAAAACCTTTTTTGCCTTTTCCACCACGCCTCTTCCCCTTTCCACCAGCATCTGTCATTTTGCCACTCATGTTGATTGCAACAAGATTGTGCACTGAAAATGTGGTAGTAAAAATTGAGAGGTGGTGTAGATTGCAGTGGTGGTCTAGCTTTATTAACAGCAGAATAATAAAGAATAAATATCCCTGACAATGCAACTACGGCCCTTAAACTGGCAGCAAAAATTGCTAGTATAATGGCTTAGTTATAATGAGTTGGAGTGTGCAATGCAGGTAGAGGTGCTGCAAATGTCTTTGCACTAGTGGGACTATAGCAAAGTCCAATAGCCACGTTTAGGATGCCACTAGGTACACTGAGTGTTTGCTAGTATAATGGCTTAGTTATAATGAGTTGGAGTGTGCAATGCAGGCAGAGGTGCTGCAAATGTTTTTGCACTAGTGTGACTAGACAACAGTCCAATAGCCACGTTTAAGATGCCACTAGGTACACTGAGTGTTTGCTAGTATAATGGCTTAGTTATAATGAGTTGGAGTGTGCAATGCAGGTAGAGGTGCTGCAAATGTCTTTGCACTAGTGGGACTATAGCAAAGTCCAATAGCCACGTTTAGGATGCCACTAGGTACACTGAGTGTTTGCTAGTATAATGGCTTAGTTATAATGAGTTGGAGTGTGCAATGCAGGTAGAGGTGCTGCAAATGTCTTTGCACTAGTGTGACTAGACAACAGTCCAATAGCCACGTTTAGGATGCCACTAGGTACACTGAGTGTTTGCTAGTATAATGGCTTAGTTATAATGAGTTGGAGTGTGCAATGCAGGCAGAGGTGCTGCAAATGTCTTTGCACTAGTGGGACTATAGCAAAGTCCAATAGCCACGTTTAGGATGCCACTAGGTACACTGAGTGTTTGCTAGTATAATGGCTTAGTTATAATGAGTTGGAGTGTGCAATGCAGGTAGAGGTGCTGCAAATGTCTTTGCACTAGTGGGACTATAGCAAAGTCCAATAGCCACGTTTAGGATGCCACTAGGTACACTGAGTGTTTGCTAGTATAATGGCTTAGTTATAATGAGTTGGAGTGTGCAATGCAGGCAGAGGTGCTGCAAATGTCTTTGCACTAGTGGGACTATAGCAAAGTCCAATAGCCACGTTTAGGATGCCACTAGGTACACTGAGTGTTTGCTAGTATAATGGCTTAGTTATAATGAGTTGGAGTGTGCAATGCAGGTAGAGGTGCTGCAAATGTCTTTGCACTAGTGGCACTATAGCAAAGTCCAATAGCCACGTTTAGGATGCCACTAGGTACACTGAGTGTTTGCTAGTATAATGGCTTAGTTATAATGAGTTGGAGTGTGCAATGCAGGCAGAGGTGCTGCAAATGTCTTTGCACTAGTGTGACTAGACAACAGTCCAATAGCCACGTTTAGGATGCCACTAGGTACACTGAGTGTTTGCTAGTATAATGGCTTAGTTATAATGAGTTGGAGTGCGCAGAGGACAGGAGGGTACAGTGCCAGGATTGTGGGGTCTGGGTAGTGGAATGGAAGCCTGCCTTTCTATTCCCTCCTAATGCGGAAATGCAGCGACGAAATCCCTGACCTTTGCTACACAGACGCTGTCGCTGTTTTCAGGACCTGTCACCTTAAGGCTATGTTCACACTAGAAAAATGATTTTTCTTAAGAAATTTCTTAAGAAATTTCTTAAGAGTGCACCTGTGTTAAAAAACGCACCAAAAACGCACCTGCGTTTTTGCCGCGTTTTCGGTGCGTTTTCGGTGCGTTTTTGGTGCGTTTTTGGTGCATTTTCGGTGCGTTTTTGGTGCGTTTTTACCGCTGGTTGCTCCCTGCGTTATTGTGCCAATTATATATGGCAAAAAACGCAGTTAGCTGCAGAAAAGAAGTGACATGCTCATTCTTTTTCTTAAGAAAATCTACTGAAAGAATTTTCTTAAGAAAAAAACGCAGTGTGCGCACAGCTAATTTTTTTTGCCATAGGTTTTGCTGGGGAATGTCTGCAGAAAGGTTACAAGAATTTCTCAAGAAATTTCTGCAGCAAAAACGGACCAAAAACGGACCAAAAACGCAGGTGAAAAACGCAGTGTGTGAACATAGCCTTACTCTGACCCTGCCCGTACGAGCCCTTAAAAGGACTGATAGATAGTGCTATCCCTATGCTGTCCAGCGTATCCAATATCGGCGATAGGACTCAGGACGGAGCTGCCCCACTGATGTCTGACACCAAGGACGCAGAAGAGATAATGGCGTGCTGGAGGAAAATGTCCGGTTTTATAATGCAGGGACATGTGACATGGACATCCTATCACACATGCCGTTGCTTCTCTGGCTAAAAGTCCAATTAGCTGTGTGTGTGTCTGGGATTGGCTGACATGCTGGCCCGCCCCACTACACGCGCGCGCTTAGGAAAGGAAGACAAGGGAAAAAAAAAAAAAAAAATGGCGATCGCCATTATACAAACAGGAGTGATCTGAAGGCGCTGTTCACGCACACTATACACTGAAATGTCATAATAGTGTGAGTCACAGAGTGACTTACACTATTACAGCGGAAAGTCAGCTAGGAATTAGCTGTTTTTTTGCTGCTAGAACCGTTCTCGAACGTTTCTAGAACTATCGAGCTTTTGCAAAAAGCTCGAGTTCTAGTTCGATCTAGAACAGGCCCCAAAATCACTCGAGCCTAGAACTGGAGAACCACGAACCGCGCTCAACTCTAGTAGGCACTTAATCATGCCTCTCTGGATAAGCCTAGTTCAGGGTGCAGTGAAGCTTTGTCCCTTCTCCTCAACCTATTAGTGTGACAGGTTTACATGTAATTCTTCAAATGACATGATTCAGATGAAACCCCCAAAGGATCCATTCATTGTAATGAGGTAGCAGAGTTAATCTGGACTCCTCATGGCAGCGCGGCAATCATCCCTATCTAGTGAATGGTTATCTCCAGTAATTGTATTATTACACCGGATTCTTTATGATGTTACATCGTCATCTTCTCCCCATTCAGGTCCCTACAATATCAGATCCTCTCAGTGGAGATCTTCTATATAAGAGAATACTCCTGATTGACCCATCAAGGATGGATATGGACAGGGACAAGATGGCGGAGAGGATATTACACCTCACCCTAGAGATTCTCTTCCGGCTTACTGGAGAGGTGAGAGATTCTGATGACGTCACATTACATCATTCTTATCTATGGGAATAACAGATGGACAGAACTGGAGAGGTGAGGACTCTGGAAATGTCTGGAGTGAGATTTATTACTGTGTCTCTCCATAACCAGGATTACACAGTAGTGAAGAAGACCTCTAGTGAGCGCTGTCAGGCCCCTGTGTCTGAGGGATGGGGAAGACCCCTGAGCCCAATCACGGGGCCTCCACCTCACCCCCCGATACATGAGGGCATCAATGAGCAGAAGATCCTAGAACTCACCTACAAGATGATTGAGCTGCTGACTGGAGAGGTGACACTGCTGGGAATGCTGGGACATTATACAGTAACGCTATGAAGGGATCGGGGGGTGACGGTATCATTGTATGTGTCAGGTTCCTATAAGGTGTCAGGACGTCACCGTCTATTTCTCCATGGAGGAGTGGGAGTATTTAGAAGGACACAAAGATCTGTACAAGGACGTCATGATGGAGGTTCCCCAGCCTCTCACATCACCAGGTAATAGAAAGGACTAAATACACACGGCCTATAATTATCTGTATGTAAGGAATGAATTCAGTCCCTGTATGTGTCTCCTCCAGGTCTATCCAGTAAGAGAACAACACCAGAGAGATGTCCCCGTCCTCTTCTCCCACAGGACTGTAAACAAGAAGATCCCGATGTTCCTCAGGATGTGTTTCCTCCAGCTCTATCCAGTAAGAGATTTCTACTCATGTACTTTCTGCACTAATTTTGTGATTACATTTTTAGACTTTCTGCTCTGTTTTTTTTCAGCTGTATTTTCTTTGCTTCTGCTTCTTCTGCTGTTTGTTTCTAGTGCTTTCTCTATGTTGTTATGATGGCAACTCAAAGATTTACAGAGGGTTCATGAATACACGGTTTCCCTAAAAATAAGACGTAGCCTCAAAATAAGCCTTAGCATGATTTTATGGGATTAAAAATAAGCCCCAGTTACAGTCAACGCCAACGTTGGGAGGAGTCAACTGTGCAATATCTCAGGAACCCCAGTTTCTTAGGGTCCCGATCAGTTGCATTCGGAGGTTGATCCTTTAACCCTGCTGTTCTGTTCCCATGTACTATACGCTAGTGATGAGCGAGTACTAAAAAGCTCGGGTGCTCGAGCCTCGGGCCGAGCATCCCAAGATACTCGTGTACTCGGCCCGAGCACCGAGCCCAATGTTATCCTATGGGAGACCCAAGTATTTTTATGAAATGACCCCCGGCAGCATGTAGAAACCCTAAAAATGTCACAAAAGTCTCAGAAGATTGCTCAAATGACATGGCAACAGCATGGGGAAGACCCCTTGAAGCATTTATCACTCAAAAGTCACAGCTGTGAACAATTTTGTCCGAGTTTTACGCCATTTTTACAGACTCACCAGAAAACCTTCCAAAATGACACCAAAATGAATTTTCATGGCGGAAATGTTAAGGGCACATACCCAATAGTGAGATAGAGCTGGTGTATGTTACTTTTTGAGATTAATACATGAAAGATTTTACGTAAAACATTGTGTGGCACTCCGATGTCCAAAACGCACGTTTTGTGCTTTTTACTAGCGATGTCGGTCATTTTTTTTTTTCATTCTATCTCCCGTCGGTCGGTCTCGCTCTGTCGGTCTCTCTCTGTCTTGTCTGTCCCCCTCTCACAGTCTGTCGGTCATTCTCCCCCCTCTCTCTTACTTACCGTTCCCCTATCACTGCCGCGGCGCTGCACAGCTGTTCACTAAACTCCGGCGGTTTTTCCTCTTTTGAAAAAGCCGGCCGCTCATTAAACAATCTCGTATTCCCTGCTTTTCGGCGCCTATGATTGGTTGCAGTGAGACACGCCCCCACGCTGAGTGACAGGTGTCTCACTGCACCCAAACACAGCAGCCGGTGTGTGTGTGTGTATACTGTGCAGTGAAATAAATAATTAAATAATTAAAAAAAACGGCGTGCGGTCCCCCCAATTTTAATACCAGCCAGATAAAGCCATACGGCTGAAGGCTGGTATTCTCAGGATGGGGAGCTCCACGTTATGGGGAGCCCCCCACCCTAACAATATCAGTCAGCAGCCGCCCAGAATTGCCGCATACATTATATGCGACAGTTCTGGGACTGCACCCGGCTCTTCCCGATTTACCCTAGTGCGTTGGCAAATCGGGGTAATAAGGAGTTAATGGCAGCCCATAGCTGCCACTAAATCCTAGATTAATCATGTCAGGCGTCTCCCCGAGATTCCTTCCATGATTAATCTGTAAATTACAGTTAAAAAACACACCCACCCGAATAATCCTTTATTAGAAATAAAAAACACTAACAAAGTCCCTCATCACCAATTTATTAACCCCGACAAACCCTCCATGTCCGGCGTAATCCACGGACCTCCAGCGTCGCGTCCAGCTCTGCTGCATGCAGGTGACAGGAGCTGCAGAAGACACCGCCGCTTCTGTCAGCTTCACACAGCAACTGAGGTGAGTAGCGCGATCTCTCACTGCAACCAATCATAGGTGCCTGTGGGCGTGGAAAGCAGGGAATATGAGATGGCTGTGTGCAGAGCACAGCGTGCCCGCCGGTATAAAGGCTCGGTCACGCTGTGCAGGCCGGCCAATCACTGCAATTCCACAACTAACAGGGCTGTGGCATTGCAGTGGTCTGCCAGCCAATCCCTGCATGAGGGCTGGCTCTCAAAAGAGCGCCAACATGCAGGGATGAAGACCACGAGTACAGCACGAGTATCGCGAAATTACTCGGTACCCGCCGAGTAGCCCGAGTACAGTGATACTCGTGCGAGTACCGAGTAGTAACAAGCATACTCGCTCATCACTACTATACGCTTGTATTGCTCCTGGGTCACTATGACCCGGTTTATTAAATCTTGATTTTAAATACTGTAACTCAATTATTTTATACCTTTTGCTCACTAGACTGTATTGGAACATGTTTGGCAATAAAAAAGAAAAATGAAATTGAAAATTTTTTTTTTTTTTATTCAGAAAAAACTTAATAATAAGCAAAACGAAAAATAGCAAACTACACATATGTGGTAAAAAAAAACCCAAAAACAAGCAAATCAAACATTTTGTGAAAAAAATAAAGATAATAAACACTTCAATTTGAACATGGTCACATGGTAATATTACTTTATGTATTCTTGCATGAAGAACAATAAACATGGGCTTTGCATGAGAATTTTTGGCATCCAGGACATGTAATACTTGTTTTATTATCACAAGAATAAGGGCAATAGCTGCACCTTTTTCTTTTTATCCTTGAAGCACCGCTTGTAGAGGCCATGGGGTTAGAAGTGGTTGTGGAGGCCATGGTACAAGGCCTGCTGCTCCTTCCGTTCTGGATGTTACCTTTCTTTCCTCAGAATACGTCCTAACCAGTGCTTTTCCACAATAAGAGCTTCTATACTACATCATAACATACCTAACATGCTAATCATTCAGTCAGAGCAGTGAGAATACTACACCACTATAAACACATTGAGTCGTTCAAATGTAAATAACCCCCTACTTAAAAAAACAAACAGGTGGAGCCAAGGAAAAAAAAAACAGCTCTTAAATGAAATAAGTTTGACAGCTTTGCAGAGAGTATGCATTGACCTATAGCTTACGGAATCACACAGTAAAAACACTAAGTACATGTAAAAAAATAAAATAAAAGTATTCCTTTACAATATACAATCTACCAACAGAATTGATTAAGAAAACCATAACAAGCTAGATATCTGTAAAAAGCCAAGATACAGCCTGGAACAGAGATGTGTACAGAGCTGCTGTCCAAAGAAACTGAAAGGTCAAATGGCTAATGGTCATGTCACACACAACGACAGCGACAACGACGTCGCTGCTAAGTCACCATTTTCTGTGACGTAGCAGCGACCTTGCTAGCGATGTCACTGTGTGTGACATCCAGCAACAACCTGGCCCCTGCTGTGAGGTCGCCGGTTGTTGCTGAATGTCCTGGACCATTTTTTCGTCGTTGCTCTCCCGCTGTGAAGCACACATCGCGGTGTGTGACAGCGAGAGAGCAACGAACTGAATGTGCAGGGAGCCGGCTTCTGCGGACGCTGGTAACCAAGGTAAATATCGGGTAACCAAGCAAAGGCTTGGTTACCGGATATTTACCTTGGTTACCAGCGTCTGCAGCTTCTTGAAGCCAGCTGCCTGCTCCCTGCACACGTAGCCGGAGTACACATCGGTTTAATAAGCAAAGCGGTTTGCTTATTAACCCGATGTGTACTCTGGCTAGGAGTGCAGGGAGCCAGCGCTAAGCGGTGTACGCTGGTAACAAAGGTAAATATCGGGTAACCAAGCGCTTGGTTACCCAATATTTACCTTAGTTACCAAGCGCAGCATCGCTTCCACGCGTCTCTGGGGGCTGGTCACTGGTCGCTGGTGAGATCTGCCTCTTTGACAGCTCAACAGCGACCATGTAACGACGTAGCAGCGATCCTAATAAGGTCAGGTCGTCATTGTGATCGCTGCTGCGTCTCTACGTGTGACCTAGGCTTTAGTGTGCTAGCATATGTGTACTAATAAGAGCAGAGAAGATAAGAACCCTTCTGAAAACAAGGAGATAAGCCAGGAAGACAGACTTAGCAAAAAAAAAATCATTTGGAGGCTTTTAGAGCTCAGCTTTACAAAATAAGGCCCTCTTACACAGCACGTTCTGCGTAGTCCATTCTGTACAGAATATACACGTGTAGTGCACACCTAGTGATCTCTCTGGCTGCGCTCTACATTTTAGTATAGACTGCTCACCAAAAATAATCAATATAAAGCCAGCTTTAGGGTGCGCAGATCCCAATGCATACACCCGGCAGATCGTGTGTATGACCCCATTGAAATAATTTAGGAAATATCTAAATTGATATACAATAGTAGATGCAATAAATAGACCCAACTGAGGTTATAACTCCTTTTATTTCACTGAACATATGGCCTCACAGCTGTAAAAAATGATGCCGGGTCACTATGACCCGAACACAACAAGTGTACAAATCGGCGTGTAGCTAAAAGTAAACACACACAAAAAAAAAAATACTCATAGATAGGTCCCCCCAAATGAGGAAAAGTCAAGTAACGTCAAGTTTTAGAAACTTATAGAAACATTTCTACAGGGCCACAAAACGTTTTCTACGGGTCACTATGACCCGAACAGAACAGCAGGGTTAAGGACCTTTGAAGAAGTTATGTGACATGATGTAACCAAAGGTCTCTTAATTGCAGAAGTCTAAAAGAACTGAACAGAAGACAGGCTGGCATGCAGGACTGGCATTAGGGGAAAGGGAGAGCAAACTGGACCATTTCTCAGTGCCCCTTTCTTTTAGTGGCCCCAGTGTTTATATGTTGATTATAGGACTGCTTAAGGACCTTTTGGAGATCACGACATATGACCAAAGTTCTCTTAACTGCAGGAGTCTAAAGCTGAAGAGGAGACAGGCTGGTGTGTGTGTGCCTGTGTGTGTGCCTGTGTAGATAGCTAGGTAATAGAAAAAAGTTAGAGCCGCACACTGAAATACTAAATTTTTCCCGTCTCCCATGATAGCACCACCAGAGAGAGAGGTCCACCCATCTTAGGACAGGAGCCCACTGAAATAAAAGGGTGGTACCTCTCCACCGCATCAGTTCGGTTTCCTGTCCCAGGATGGGAAGACCCAGTGCTGGCTGTGTCCTCAGCTGGTGAAGGTGGCGGTGTCTTGGGGTGAACCAGCACTGGAAGTACGGCTTACCTACCGAGGCGCTGCAGCTTATTCCTGGAAGCGTCTCCTCAGGGCTGGTTCCCCCTGCGGTGGCGAGCGCAGATATGGAGGCTCAAGGTAGTACCTCTGCCCAGCGCTGTCCGGTTCTGCGCACTCGTTGGCAGCCTGCGGGCTTTGCCACGGTTCGAGCACGCTGGATGAAGATCTTGATGCTGTCCAGGCTGCGCATTACCCGGGATCCATGTGGCGGCTCGAGCGCGCCAGACATAGTTCCGGCTGCCTTTGCTGACGTCGGCGGTCGCAGACCGTGTGACGTTAGGCACAGTTGGCCAGGTTCAGCGTCCGCGCATGTGCGAGGCCCGCAAGATGGTGGCGCCCATAGGATCCGAGGCACATAATTGAGTCTGCGGCTGGGGTAAGCGGCGCTTTTGCCCTCTTCCAGCAATGGAGGAACAGCCATAGCAGCGCAGGTCGCAACAGCAGCAGTGCAGGCCACCACAGCAGTAGCAACAGTCGCCACAGCAGGACCAGTCGCCACAGCAGGACCAGTCACCACAGCAGGACCAGTCGCCACAGCAGGACCAGTCGCCGCAGCAGGACCAGTCGCCGCAGCAGGACCAGTCGCCGCAGCAGGACCAGTCGCCGCCGCAGTCTGCTCAGCAATCAAAGCAGAAGCACCACAAATGGCCGGGGGGCTCCCGCTCTGGTGCTTGTACCAGCCAGAGTTCAAGAAGTTCCAAGAAGGAATCCTGTGACTTGGTGCAGCTTCGGATCCAGTTTCTTCCCTTCTGTTTCTACAGTGGTAAGTGAGCTTTTTCCTTTTATTGTAGGGCATCTCCCGGAAGAGGCTGTCCAAAACTAAGCATAGAGAATGTCTTCTGTGTAAGTCCCCGTTACCACCTGGGGCGGAGAAGAAATTATGTTCCAAGTGTATTTTGGAGTCCGTCGGAGAAGAGGCTCCAGATTTCGCCTCTAGTCTGAGGACTATGATTAAGAATGAGATTCAGGAATCTCTTAAGGCAGACAGTTTTCTAAAAGGATCATGGGAGGCATCCGCAGGTTCTCTGAGACCATCTGTTGCGGGTACCTGTGTGGCCAGATCTCTCATAGTTTGACTGCAACAGTTAGAGACCCAGGTGAAGGATAACCCCCCCAGAGACCAGATCCTTTCCTCTCTACCTCCTTATTTAAGGGCCAGCGGCTTTCCTGGCAGATGCGTCTGCAGACTCCATCAGGCTTTCGGCCAAATCTGCAGCAGTGTCCAACTCTGCCAGGAGAGCACTCTGGCTTAAAGAAGTTGTCCAGTTACCAAAACTGATTTTTTTTTTTTCTGATAAATCTTGCTAATATGTGCCCCTCAACACATCTATTATGTTTTTTCAGCAAAATTACCTTTTATTGTGCACTAGCAGCACATGCTCATTGCTGGCTCCAGCTCTGATGGGGTTAATCTCTCCTCTGACTTCCTGTGTTCAGTTCCTACAAGTCCCAGAATTCTTTGTGGCTCTAGGGCGGTGTCTAGCTTATCTAACACACCCATTGTGTCTAATACACCCACTCTGGTCTCCGACCAAACCCTCCTCCCTGCCTCTTCCCAGTTGATGCCCAGAGAGAAATCACAATTACAGCAGCTCTGCACAGCCAGGGGAAGAAAGTGTGTGTGTGCGTATATACAGTGTGTGTGTGAGTGTGTTTGTGAGTGTTTGTGTGTGTGTGTGTGAGAGTGTGTGTGTGTGTGTGTGTCTGTGTACAGAAATTATGATTATTAGTCTGCGCAACATGTGAAAAAAATAATTGGGGAAAAAAAAGTGACGGGGTGATGAGATTGCTTTTTTCCCTCTTGCCTAGTCTGTGTGTCGTCCGTATCATCCGCAAACCGCATATGACCGGATCCTGTGGATTAAATGTGCAGCGCATGCAACCGTTATTTTACCGGATCCTTCTGCAGCGGGACACAGAATTTATCGTCCGGCGCTGGAGTCAGCTGACTCCTGATCTCACAGCCCGCACACGCTGCAATGGCTGCAGGTGGGCTCATTCACATGACCGTTCCGTGTGTCCTGGTCAGTTCCTGTTTTTTTGCGGCCCCACAGACAGGACCATATTTTCAATGTCTTTTGTGTAGGATCGGATGGTACACGGTAGCACTTCCATGTGCATCCGATCCTACAAAAAAAACCACATTGGATGCCGTATGTCCGCTCCGTTATTATGGAACATGTCCTATTCTGTTACGTAATAACGAACAGGGACTCAATACAAGTCAATGGGTCCACAAAATTCCCAGAAGCAACACGGAAGCTCTTCAATGTGACTTCCGTCGGGTGCCCGTGCAGTCAGTGTCATGCTCCAGCCCCAGCCCCGCGGCTGCCCGCTCAGCAGTGTCAGCAGCGGCCCGCACTGCAGTGTCAGCAGCCGTGGGGATGACCAGCGCTACCATCAAGAGGTTAGTAATTTCATTACCTACGGTGATGAAGTCCTGCCCTCGTGACGTCAGCGGTCGTCACTGCCTTCTATGCCCGCCGCTTGTCACATCACCTCTCGCTGTCGACCCGATACTGTGACTAGTGGTGACATCACGGGCCGCTTGCGATACTTGGTTTGTGAAGGCGGCGGTCATTGAACTCAGTGACAGCGCTGCTGTCAGGAGTTCAGCGATCATCGCAGGTAATATACCTCGCTAACCTCCTGATAGCAGCACTTGTCATGCCCTGCAGTGACCTGGGCTGACCTATTGATGTTAGCTCAGGTCACTGCACGGCTCTCCCAGCAAATAGGGAACATTCTGTTCTTCATTGACTGGGACATTGACTATGGTATGTATCATCGTGGGACCCCCTTGGATTACACCAGACCTGGATTTGTTTTTCTTTCTAATAAATTGGTGAAAGAGGGAATGCGTTGGGGAGTGTTTTTTCAAATAAAAATGTGTTTGTTGTCTTTTTTTTTTTTATTACTGCCTGGGTTGGTGATGTCGGGTATCTGATACACGCCTGACATCACTAACTCCAGGGCTTGATGCCAGGTGACATTACACATCTGGTATTAACCCCATATATTACCCCGTTTGCCACCGCACCAGGGCAACGGGATGAGATGGCGCGAAGCACCAGGACTGGCACATTTAATGGATGTGCTAGTTCTGGGGCGGCTGCAGCCTGCTATTTTAGGCTGGGGAGTGTCCAATAACTGTGAACCTCCCTAGTCTGAGAATACCAGACCACAGCTGTCCGCTTTACCTTGGCTAGTGATCCAATTTTGGGGGACCCCGTGTTTTTTGTTTTAAATTATTTATTTAATTTAAAATAACAGCGTGGGGTGCCCTCTGTTTTGAATTACCAGCCAAGGTGAAGCTGCCAGCTGTGGTTTGCAGGCTGCAGCCGTTTGCTTTACCCTAGCTGGCTACAAAAGATAGGGGGACCGCATGTCATTTTTTTTATTATTTATTTATTTTTTGGCTAAATACAATGCTAAGCACCCCTTAGTGCCACATGAAAGTCACAAAAGGGTGTCAGCTTAGAATATGTAGGGGGTAAGACATTATATATGTATTTCTTATCTATCTATCTATCTATACATTCATTCATTCATTCATTCATTCATCCCTCTATCCCTCTATCCCTATATCTATCTATTCATCTCTATATCTACTCATCTATATATCTTTCTTGCTGCTTCCGTTTTTTGCGGTCCGCAAAAAAAACGGAAGGCATGCAGATGTCACACGGATGCCACTAGGATGCATCCATGAAAAAAAGGACCGTTTTTTGTGGCCCGCAAAAACGGAACGGTCATGTGAATGTAGCCTTAACAGCAGTCACTGCCTGCTGCCGATCACATGTGACCGTGTGCGGGCTGTGTGTGCGGGCTGTGTGTACAGGACTTCAGCTGAGTTCAGATCAGCTGACTCAAGTGTCGGCCGATTAGGCTGGGGCCACACGGGGATTACTGCGATCCCCTCGCATTACACTCGGCTCACGCTCAGTACAGCAGAGCTGAGTGTCATGCGTGTGTCCCTGCGACTGAGGTCCGACTCTGCGAGCAGACCTCAGCTGCGGGGGCGGACCGGCACTCGAGGAATGGGCCAGCACTGAGGAGGGGTGGGAGGGATTTCTCTCCCTCTGTTCTCCGTAGTCCACCGATGTACCGCAAGTGCAGTGCGATTTTTCTCTCACCACATACACTTGAATGGGTAAAAGAGAGAGTCTTGCATTATAGTTGTAGCATGCTGCGATTGTTTTCTCGGTCCAATTAGGGCGGAGAAAATAATCGCTCATGTGTGCTGACACACAGGCTAATATTGGTCCGAGTGGAATGCGATGTTTGATCGCACTCCACTCGCACTGTTTTTCTCGCCGTGTGGCTTAGACTTTACTTGTTCTATGTCCCCCTGCATCCATCGTAACGTGTGCAGGCTGGAGTTCAGCTGAGTTCAGATCAGCTGACTCCAGTGCTGGAGTGAACTCCGCTGACCTCACAGCCCGTACACGCTGCAATGGTTGCAGGGGGACACAGAACAAGTAATTGGCAGACACTGCAGTCATCTGATTACTTGGGATGAATTGAGCAGTAAAATGGTAAAAATAATAGTAAAAATAAAAAATAAAAAAAAAAATCACATTGTTTGTGGGCTCCCACTGCATTTTCTATTGTTAAGGGTAACCCAAGCAGCTACTGGCTGCTAACCCCAGCTGCTTGGTGTTACTTTCACTGGCAATAGAAATCCAGGGAAGCATTTTTTTTTTATAAAGGTTTTTGCCTGAAAACTTTTTTAAAAAAATGAAGTGGGCTTCGCCATATTTTTGTATGCTAGCCAGGTACAGCAGGCAGCTACGGGCTGCCCCCAACCCCCAGCTGCCTATTTGTACCCGGCTGGAAACCAAAAATATAGCGAAGCCCTTTTTTTTTTTTTTATTTCATGAATTTCATGAAATAATTAAAAAAAAAAAAATGACATGGGCTTCGCCGAATTTTTGAGTCCAGCCAGGTACAACTATGCAGCTGGGGATTGGAATCCGCAGTGAAGGGTGCCCAAACTTTCTGGGCCCCCCGCTGCGAATTGCAGTCCACAGCCGCCCCAGAAAATGGCGCTTTCATAGAAGCGCCATCTTCTGGCGCTGTATCCAACTCTTCCAGTGGCCCTGGTGGCAGGAGGCACGCTGGGTAATAAGGGGTTAATACCAGCTATGTTTTACCAGCTGGTATAAAGCCCGAGATTCTTAATGTCAGGCCAAGTTTGACCTGGCCATTAAGAATCTCCAATAAAGGGTTTAAAAAAAAAAAAGACCACACAGAGAAAAAAACTTTATTACAAATAAATACACAGACACAGTAGGGACTCCATGTTTATTACTCCCTCTCACCCCTCCACGATGGAGAGATTTCTGTACTGACCATGCCAGGAGAGAGCGAGGGAAAAGAGAGAGAGAGCGAGGGGGGGGGGGAAAGAGAGCGAGGGGGGGAGGAAAAGAGAGCGAGGGGGGGAGGAAAAGAGAGCGAGGGGGGAGGAAAAAAGAGTGAGGGGGGAAAAGAGAGCGAGGGGGGGGGAGGAAAAGAGAGCGAGGGGGGAGGAAAAGAGAGCGAGGGGGGAGGAAAAGAGAGCGAGGGGGGGAGGAAAAGAGAGCAAGGGGGGGAGGAAAAGAGAGCGAAGGGGGGAGGAAAAGAGAGCGAGGGGGGGAGGAAAAGAGAGCGAGGGGGGGAGGAAAAGAGAGCGAGGGGGGGAGGAAAGGAGAGCGGAGGGAGGAAAAGAGAGCGCGGGGGGGAGGAAAAGAGAGCGTGGGGGGAGGAAAAGAGAGCGCGGGGGGGAGGAAAAGAGCGCGGGGGGGAGGAAAAGAGAGCGGGGGGAGGAAAAGAGAGAGCAGGGGGAGGAAAAGAGAGAGCGGGGGGAGGAAAAGAGAGCGGAGGAAAAGAGTGCGGGGGGGAGGAAAAGAGCGCGGGAGGAGGAAAAGAGAGCGCGGGGGGGAGGAAAAGAGAGCGCGGGGGAGGAAGAGCGAGGGGGGGAAGTGAGCGAGGGGGGGGAAAGAGCGAGGGGGGGGAAAGAGCGAGGGGGGGGGAAAGAGCGAGGGGGGGGGAAGAGAGCGAGGGGGGGAAGAGAGCGAGGGGGGGAAGAGAGCGAGGGGAGAGAGAGAGCGAGGGGGGGAAGAGAGCGAGGGGGGGAGAGAGCGAGGGGGGGAAGAGAGCGAGGGGGGGAGAGAGCGAGGGGGGGAAGAGAGCGAGGGGGGGGAAGAGAGCGAGGGGAGAGAGAGAGCGAGGGGGGGAAGAGAGCGAGGGGGGGAGAGAGCGAGGGGGGGAAGAGAGCGAGGGGGGGAGAGAGCGAGGGGGGGAAGAGAGCGAGGGGGGGAAGAGAGCGAGGGGAGAGAGAGAGCGAGGGGGGGAAGAGAGCGAGGGGGGAAGAGAGCGAGGGGGGGAGAGAGCGAGGGGGGAAGAGAGCGAGGGGGGGAGAGAGCGAGGGGGGAAGAGAGCGAGGGGAGGGAGAGAGCGAGGGGGGAAGAGAGCGAGGGGGGGAAGAGAGCGAGGGGGGGAAGAGAGCGAGGGGAGGGAGAGAGCGAGGGGAGGAAGAGAGCGAGGGGGGAGAGAGCGAGGGGGGGAGAGAGCGAGGGGGGAGAGAGCGAGGGGGGGAGAGAGCGAGGGGGGGAGTGAGCGAGGGGGGGGAGTGAGCGAGGGGGGGAAGAGAGCGAGGGGGGGAAGAGAGTGAGGGGGGGAGAGAGCGAGGGGAGGGGAAGAGAGCGAGGGGGGGTTAGAGAGCGAGGGAAGAGAGGGGAGAGGAGAGAGGGATAAGAGGGGGGCAGAGAAGAGTGGGGGGAGAGAAGAGAGTGGGGAAAGAAGGGGGGGGCAGAGGTGCTCTGTCTCCACTCTGTGACTTGTGGTGCAGGTGTCAGAGTGCAGACAGTTGGTCCCATGCAGCAGGACAGATGGCAGAGCACACTGCCCGACACCAGCCGCTCTCCTGACATCGCAGCAGAGCGGGCGGGTGGACAGTGTGATCACATACTTACGTGCAGGGGGGGATTCAGCTGAAGAACCCCCCCCCTGTACTGCACACTGGCGCTCCGTGCCTCACCATCTGCAGGACGCCGGCACCACACTGACGTCCTCCGGATCCTCCCCTCGATACTGGGCTGTGATGTGCGGTAGTCACCGCCCACAGCCCTGTCACTCAATCTGAGTGGTGCCAGCCTCCTCTGACGTACCCGTCTTGTTTGAGAGCCCGGAAATGCCGGGACGTCAGAGGATGCTGGCGGCCACAGCACCAGGGGGGTCATGTGACCGGCACTGAGCGTGCAGGATAGCGCCACTCAGTGCCAGAACTGGAAACAGAAGCCAATGGAGAAAACGCCTAGAAAGGTAAGTAGAACTCCTACAGAAAATAAAAAAAATGGGTGAACCACCCCTTTAAGAGCTGGTCGGGGAACGCTCAGTCTAAAGCCAAATTATGTACCATTCCCTGTGAAGGACATTTTCTTTTCAGGGAGACTTTGGATGACATCCTGAAAAAAGCTGCAGATAGCAAGCAAGGGTTTCCTAGGGTTTCTTCACGTCCATTTAGTCGCCATTCCTTTCGTAACAGAAGATACCCCAAATGGAAATCATCCGGTGATCAGGTCACCTGGAGAGATCAGAAACGGAAACGTACAAACTTCATGTTTGGCGGCCCAATGACGCCCGATCCTAGGTGGGAGGAAGACTCCTGCTTTTCTCAGGCCTGGGGGAAGATAGCCAGCAGCTGGGTTATGGATGTCATACAGCAAGGGCTAAAATTGGAATTTCACTCGACCCCTAAGGGGTCCCTAATTATAACATCACTCAGCGGGGCGGAGGTGAGACGTCTAGCTCTACAACAAGAGGTTTTGGACCTCATCCACAAGGCAGTCCTTGTGGAAGTTCCCAACAGCGAAATGGGCAAGGGATTCTATTCCCCCCTTTTTCTAGTTTCAAAACCCGACGGATCATACAGGACGATAATAAATCTAAAGAGGTAAACAAACCTCTTATCTATCATCACTTCAAGATGGAGTTGATTACATCAGCGATAAAGATGCTGTATCTACATTGTTTCATGGGAGTGTTAGATCTAAAAGATTCTTACTACCACGTTCCCATTCACCCAGCACATCAGCAGTACCTAAGAGTAGCCCTCCTTTGGCAGGGGGGATAGGGCATTTTCAGTTCAGGGCACTCCCCTTTGAACTGTTGATGGCCCCACAAATATTCACCAAGCTCGTAGCAGAGGGGATGGCTCACATCAGACAGCGGGACGTGCTCATCATCCCTTACCTGGACGATTTCCTAGCAGTAGGCCACTCACAACAACATTGCAGTGCCCAACTTCAGATAGTGACCGAGATTCTGCAAGCTCTGGGATGGCTCATAAACCTGAAAAAGTCCTGGCTACAGCCCTTACAAGTTCAGCCATTCTTGGGGTTGCTTCTAGACTCTCAGACCCAGATGTGCCGTCTCCCAGTAGTAAACATCCTCCATATCCAGGCCTTAGTGTCCGCCAGGGTACAGAGGCCAATCGCATCCCTCAGGAAGGTTATGTCCATCCTGGGCTCCCTCACGTCCTGCATCCCAGCAGTTCTATGGGCACAATTTCACACTCTTCCAGTGGAAGGTATTGCAGGCCCAAAGGCGGTTAAGGGGGTCCCTGGAAGGAAATAAGGAACTTCCCCTCCCACTCTTAGAATCCCTTCAGTGGTGCTTGGACACAGAAAATCTCTCAGTCGGTGTTCCCTGGGTAGTCCAGATTACAGACACCATCACTACGGATGTGAGTGCCTTTGGGTGGGGGGCACATCTGAGAAGTCACATAACCCAAGGGAGGTGGAATTGTCACGAAAGTCGGAGTTCCTCCAATCTCAGGGAGCTGTAGGGGTGGGACGAACCTTCAGACAGTTTCTTCCTTATTTACGGGGTCATCAGGTCCGACAACAGAGTTTCAGTATCCTATCTGAAACAGGGCGGTACGCGATCTCTTCCCCTAATGACAGCAGCTCAGGAAGTTTTGTCCTTAGCAGAGAGTCTTTCCATCTTGCTTTCAGCTCTGCATATAAAAGGGGTGGCGAACGTCAAAGCAGATTTTTTAAGTCACCATTCAATGCAACAAGGGGAGTGGTGTCTGAACAAGGATGTTTTCCAACAGAGTGTAGACCTTTGGGGAGTCCCGATAATAGATCTATTTGCCATGCGGGCCAACAAAAAACTCCACAGGTTTTGTTCCCTGAATCCTCGTGAGGAGCCATGGGCAGTGGATGCGTTTCAGATTCATTAGGGCTGGGGCCCGTTGTACGCCTTCCCTCCTCTCATACTCATTCTGACAGTTCTCCGGAAGATCAGGGAAGACCGAGCGAGGATTATTTTCATTGCCCCCTTTTAGCCAAGGAGACCATGTTTTTTTTGGCTAAAAAAGATGTCTCTTTCGGACCCCTGGGCTCTTCCAAAAATGCCGGATGTTCTCTCCCAAGGCCCAGTAGTTCATCCTCAGGTTCCAGGTCTGCATTTGACGGCCTGGAATTTGAGAGGAACCTGTTAGCAAGCCGTGGATTCTCTGAGAATCTAATTAATACACTGTTGAGGAGCAGAAAGCCCGTTACCGCAAGAATTTATGGTAGGGTCTGGAATAAATTCCTCTCTGCCTCTGGGGAACTTCCAGTTGGGGAGGTGCCTCTCGGTCCCATTCTAGAGTTCTTACAAAAAGGTCTCAAACTGGAGTTAGCTGTTAGTACCCTTAAAGTCCAGGTTTCAGCTTTGGCGGCCCTATACGACTGAGATCTAGCGGTGAATCGTTGGGTCAAAAGGTTCTTGAGATCCTGCCAGAGGGCGGCTCCCGTTGCTTCCCTGAAGGTTCCTCCTTGGTATCTTAACCCCTTCAGCCCCCGGGCACTTTCCGTTTTTGCGTTTTTGTTTTTTGCTCCCCTTCTTCCGAGAGCCGTAACTTTTTTATTTTTCCATCAATCTTGCCATATAAGGGCTTGTTTTTTGTGGAGCAAGTTGTACTTTTAAATGAAGCCCTAAGTTTTACTATATAGTGTACTGGAAAACGGCAAAAAAATTCCAAGTGCGGAAAAATTGCAAAAAAAAGTGTGATCGTACAATAGTTTTTGGGATATTTTATTCACTGTGTTCACCATATGGTACAACTGATGTATTGGTGTGATGCCTCAGGTCAGTGAGAGTTTGTAGACACCAAACATGTATAGGTTTACTTGTATCTAAGGGGTTAAAAAAATTCACAATCTTGTCC
Organism: Anomaloglossus baeobatrachus; assembly: GCF_048569485.1. NCBI lineage: Eukaryota > Metazoa > Chordata > Amphibia > Anura > Aromobatidae > Anomaloglossus > Anomaloglossus baeobatrachus. The sequence continues at coordinate 797,896 of NW_027441790.1, read as the reverse complement.
AAAAAAAGTTGCGCACGTTTTGCGCCATTTTCCAAAACCCGTAGCGTTCTCATTTTTCGGGATCTGAGACTCAGTGACGGCTTATTTTTTGCGTCTCGAGCTGACGTTTTTAACGGTAACATTTTTGTGCAGATGCTACGTATTGATCGCCTGTTATTGCATTTTGCGCAAAATTTGCGGCGACCAAAAAACGTAATTTTGGCGTTTGGAATTTTTTTGCCGCTGTGCCGTTTACCGATCAGATTAATTGATTTTATATTTTGATTGGACATTTCTGAACGTGGCGATACCAAATATGTGTATATTTTTTATTTTTTTAGCCTTTTAATTTTCAATGGGGTGAAAGGGGGGTGATTTGAACTTTTAGGTTTTTTTATTTTTTTTTTTTTTTTAAAACATTTTTTTTTACTTTCTTTTTTTTTTTTTATTCTACTAGTCCCATTAGGGGGCTATAGCGATCAGCAATCTGATCGCTCTGCACTATCTGCAGATCACAGCTACAGAGCTGAGAACTGCAGATTTGGTGCTTTACTTTCAATGCCGGCTGAATTCCGGCATTGAGAGGAAGTGACTCATGTTATCTGCAGGCGTCATCACATGACCCTGTGCTACCATGGCAACCACCGAAAGTCACGTGATCATATCACATGACTTCCGGTGGGGGCGGGGTAAGTGACTGTCATGGCGGCGCGCATATACATATCGCTGCCAGATTTTGGCAGCAAGATGTAAGGGGTTAATGGCTAGCAGGCACACATGTCAGCTGTTGAAAACAGCTGATATGTGCATAGAACGCCGCCGCCTGCCCACGGCAGGGGGCGGGGATTAACGGCACACGATCCATGACGTACCCAGTAAGTCATGGGTCGTTAAGGGGTTAACTTTGTATTAGATTCCCTTACAATGCCCCCCTTTGAGCCCCTAGTTCAGGCGTCCCTTAAAATACTTATCCTAAAAACAATTTTTTTTAGTCTCAGTCACCTCAGCCAGGAGAATTAGCGACCTTCAAGCTCTAGCTGCCAACCCTCCTTCACTATCATTTCAGAAGATATGATAACCTTGAGAATAGACCCTGCCTATTTGCCCAAAGTATCCGACTCCTTTCATAGATCCTAGGAGATAGTCCTCCCTTCCTTTTTTTCCCTCCCCCAAGAATAAAAAGGAGGAAAGACTTCATACTCTAGACGTAAGAAATATGCTTATTCAGTACTTAGAGTCTACGAGGGGGTGGAGGAGCAGTCAGGCACTGTTTGTTTGTTTGTTTCCAAGGGGTTAGCAGCCTCTAAAAGTACCTTGGCTAGGTGGGTCAAGGAAGCTATTAGCCTAGCCTATACGAGCCATGATGTTCCGGTTCCTGAAGGCGTTATGGCCCATACCACCAGAGCAGTCTCAACTTCCTGGGCTGAAAAGGCTGAGGTACCGATTGATCTAATTTGTAAAGCGGCTACTTGGTCGTCCCCTTGCAAATTCTATAGACACTACAGACTGGATTTGTCTTCCACAGTGGATTTATCATTTGGTAGACGGGTTCTACAGGCGGTGTCCCCTCCCTAGTCTTGGATCTATCATAATCTCTCTGGTGGTACTGTCATGGGAGATGGGAAAAATCTAAATTACTCACCGGTAATGTTTTTTTCCAGAGCCCATGACAGCACCACTTCTTCCCTCCCTATTACCTTCCTTGTATATCCACGTGGTGCTAGTGGTCATTTTATTCTGGTGTTGGTTTCATTAATATTGTTTATTTTGTAGTATTCCTTTCTTGCTCTGTAACCTAACTGATGCAGTGGAGAGGTACCGCCCTTTTATTTCAGTGGGTTTCCTGTCCAAAGATAGGTGGATCTCTCTCTCTGGTGGTGCTGTAATGGCCTCTGGGAAAAAAACATTACCGGTGAGTAATTAATTTTGATTTTTCAACTACCAAAAAATATCTAACAAAATTATTGCTTTAGAGAATGTGAGCTACTGGCAAACTACCGTGGGAGGAATGGAGACCCCTACAGAAGGAGATCTGACTCCTATACCTTGATTCCTCAAAGCAATTATGTCAGAAAGTTCTCAACATTTTTTCTGCTACACAGTTGTGAAAAGAATTGTGCGACTAGATCATAGATTCATCACGGTGCGCTGTGCTGACGTCAATCGCTGTCATTAGTAGCCATGTAGTATTAGTAGTCATTAGTAGTCATGTAAGGACACCCCAAGGTTCATTGTTGACTGTCTTCTGGTACCATACCTAATGGAATCCATGTATCTTCATGAATAAGGTCATGCATCTAAAGAAGACATTGATGGTACAATGAAATTGGGAGCCCGTTACCCAATGGGTCCTTTCGAGCTTCTGGATTGTTAGTCTTGACACTAGTAAATACATCATTGATGGTTGGTACCAGATGGACCCTGAAAACCCCCTTTTTACCCCGAGTGAATTGCTCAATAAGCTGGTGGGCGAGAAGAAATTTGGAAAGAAGACTTGAGAAGGATTTTCTAAATACAGATGGTTTGCCTGGCTGCATGCAGAGCTATATTTTTATAGTCTCTTGCTTTGATTAGGATGACCGTTGTTTTTTTTACATTGCACAGTCTTCTCAGCACTTATTAACACTCTAGAGCAGGGGTCTCAAACTCGTCAGAGTAAGTGGGCCGCACATAAAAAAAACAAAGTCCCGACGTGCCCCAAGAAGGAGCTCGTATCTATATTGGACCTCCTGGGCATGTCCCCTGATGATTCCCTGGTATTTATGGGAGGAAACGCATCGGGACTTTGTCGTGGACTTCCCAGATAAGTTTTCTGTCTTATCTTATTGTTGATGAGGCTTTTGTAATATTTTGGTGTTTGACCTATGCAGGGTCTTTTTAGGGTCATTTAGGGTCTCCCGTCGGTGAATGGGGGCGACATAACCCTTTAGGGCGTCATACCCTCCATTGCTAGGTATGGAGAGCTATCTTAGGGATATCCAGGGACAGCCTTTCCCGTCTCCCTTCCTAGTTTTTGTTATTATACTCCCTGCATAACCTGTTTGTTTGTATTAATGTGGTTTTTGATCTTTTAATGTTTATTATTAAAAGTTAATTTTTAATGGGGATTAATTTTTGGTTTTTCCATCTGTGATTGGCATCAGCATCAAAATGTATAAGCAGATTCCAGGTTATTCCAACAGCCAAGCACAGACACTCATTCTCTGTCACAGCATCCGTGATTGGCTGTTGGGTCTGTCACACATAGTAATGTAAAAAGAATGCATTAATAAAATGACATAGAGCTCCGCAGTATTTTTGATTCTCAGCGCAGATAAAGCAGACAGCTACGGGCTGCCACCCCCAGCTGCCTGGCTTTACCTTAGCTGGCAATCAAAATACAGGGAAGCCCAATTGTTTTTTAATTAAATAATGAAAAAAAAAAATGCGTGGGCTCCCGCCATATTTTGATCACCAGCCAGGTAAAACCAGACAGCTTAGGGCTGGGATTTTCAGCGTGGTAAGGCCCAAGCATTTTGGGCCCCCCACGCTGAAAATCGCAGCCCACAACCGCCCCTGGAAATGGCGCATTCATCACAGCGCCATTTCCAGGTGCTTTACCTGGCTCCTCCAGCATCCCTGGTGGCAGTGGCACGGTTTGTAATAATGGGGTTAATACGAGCTTTGTATTCTCCGCTGGTAGTAAATCCGAAATTCATGGCGTCATGTCAAATTAGATGTGACCACCATGAATTTCTAGTAAACAGTAAAAAAACACAACACAGAGAAAAATATTTTTATTAGAAATTAAACAAAAAACACATTTAGGGACTCCATCTTTTTTTTAGAAAAAAAGCTTTCCTCTGACGTAGTCCAAAGTCAATGTCAGCTCAGCTTCATCGCTCCGAACAGATGAGCGTCTGTTCAGACCGACAAGAAGGCTGAGACCCAAAGTAACATTTTCCGGTCTTCCAGTCACCATCATCATCAAAATAATTTTTATCATCATCATACACACACAGCCACCATCATCATCATACACACACACACGGCAATCATCATCATCATTATACACACACACACACACACAGCCAACATCATCATCGTCACTCACAAACAGCCACCACCACCACGATCATCATCAGTGACACACAGCCACCACCACGATCATCATCAGTCACACACAGCCACCACCACGATCATCATCAGTCACACACAGCCACCACCACGATCATCATCAGTCACACACAGCCACCACCACGATCATCATCAGTCATACACAGCCACCACCATCATCATCGTCAGTCACACACAGCCACCACCGCCATCATCGTCAGTCGCACACAGTCACCACCACCATCATCAGTCGCACACAGCCACTACCACGATCATCATCAGTCACACACAGCCACCACCACGATCATCATCAGTCACACACAGCCACCACCGCCATCATCGTCAGTCGCACACAGTCACCACCACCATCATCAGTCGCACACAGCCACTACCGCCATCATCCTCATCATCATCAGTCGCACACAGCCACCACCGTCATCATCATCATCAGTCACACACAGCCACCACCGTCATCATCATCATCAGTCACACACAGCCACCACCGTCATCATCATCATCAGTCGCACACAGCCACCATCACCATCAGTCACACACAGCCACCACCGACCTCATCATGATCAGTCGCACACAGCTACCATCACCATCATCAGTCACACACAGCCACCACCGCTATCATCATCATCATCATCATAATCATCATCAACATACAGCCATCACCATCAACACACACAGCCATCATCATCCACACACATACAGCCATCATCATCAACACAGCCATCATCATCATCATCATCCACACACACATACACAATCATCATCATCCACACACATACAGCCATCATCATCAACCACACACACACACAGCCATCATCATCATCAACACACACAGCCATCATCAGCCACACACACACATACAGCCAGCACCATCATCCACACACACATACAGCCATCATCACCATTAACACACACAGGCATCATCATCATACACACACACACACAGCCATCATCATCACCATCAACACACACAGCCATCATCATCATCAACACACAGCCAGCATCATCATACACACACACACACACACACACACACACACACACAGCCATCATCATACACACACACACATCCATCATCATCCACACACACAAACACAATAATCATCATCATCATCCACACACACCTACAGCCATCAACACACACAGCCATCATCATCCACACACATAGAGCCATCATCATCATCACCATCAACACACACAGCCATCATCATCATCAACACACAGCCATCATCATCATCCACACACACACAGCCATCATCATCCACACACACACATAAAATCATCACCATCAACACACACAGCCATCATCACCGTCAACACACACAGCCATCATCATCCACACACACATACAGCCATCATCATCACCATCAACACACATAGCCATCATCATCCACACACATATACAGCCATCATCACCATCAACACACAGCCAGCATCATCATACACACACACACACACACACACACACACACACAGCCATCATCATCATCCACACACACACTCATCATCATCATCAGACACGCACACACACCACACAAGCACACACACTCTCATCATCATCAGACACACACCACACAAACACAGACACCACAAACGTTCTAACGTGCCCTATGCTCTTGTTCCTTCCGCTGCACCCGCCGGCAAAGCAGCTGACATCAGCGCTGCTCGGGTCGCGCTGCTGAGCTCAAGTTGAACGCCGACGTCGATTGGTTCGCCCTGACATCTGATTGAACGCCGCCTTTGATTGCTTCTCCCTGGTGGTGTCTCCAATGCGGAAGTGCGGCCGGCCGCGGCTGCAATGAGAAAGTGCGGCTGGCGACCACTAAATGACTGGAGGCAGTGGAGGGCAAATATCAAGTGTTCTGCACTGTGTGTCTGTGGGCCGCATAAATCAGACTGGTGGGCCGCATGCGTGTTTGAGACCCCTGCTCTAAAGCATTACAGCAATGATTCTCTATTTCATCAATATCCTTTTGTACCGCGAAATGAAAAATGAATGTAAAAAAAAAATAATTGTGCAACTTTTGGTGGTTTCACGCCAATTTTAACCAGCTTTGCCAAAATGGGCAGAACTTGGCCAGAACGAGGGTGTGAAACCACCGCTTCTCTAATTCGTAACAAACTGTGGCATTTGCTATACCAAAAATCTCACTCCAGCCTCTGACATCATTTTCAGTGTACATCGCCGGTCTTGATGAATTGGAGCCCTAATATTTAACTACACAGACGTCAAAAACCTGCTACATGCTTTGATTACAAAGCCTAAGGATAGGCCATTAATGTTACAGTCCCAGACAAGCCCATTAAATATTTGGCATCTGTCTCTATTTTATTTTCGTCTTCGTAAAAAACCCTCTTTGAAATTGTTTATGTTGTGGATCAATGTCACAACGAGATGTTTGCAGGCATCACCAACTGTCATGGCGGCATCAGGATCTCTGGAAATTACAGATTCTGGCACTCTGCTTGCTAACTTCTCTGATGGCTGTGAGCAGCGCAGGGAGATGCAGGCGTCGAACCACATACTTAGTAAGACTAGCAAGAGTTATTCTCTGCTGGGCTCCTTGTTAATGTCTTTGATCACATGCTGTAGGGGAGCCATTATCATTCGCTCCCCTTCTGTATATGCTGGCTGGACTATTCCATTAATGCCAGCTATAGTTTACCTATACAGGTCTGGTGAGGTGTTGTGAAACAAACTGGTGGTTGTTGTGCATTATTGCTGTGAGCAGTTGTGGTGTTAATCCTTGTTGTCTTTTTGTTTCTGCCTTCCTGCTCTTGCTTTTCTCCTTAGTCTCTCAATGTCTATTTCTGTGAGTTTGCAGTGTGTCTGAATTTTGGTTTTCCCATCGGTCTTAATCTGTATTTCCATCATACTCCTGCCACTTCCTTCCAAGTTCAGGGGTAATCCAGGGGTTAGGAATAGCCTAGGGTCTCCTAGCGTGAGGGACAGTATAAGAGCCCCCTATCCCTCATTATCCTACAGTCACATTGCAACAATCGATTATTTACTGTAGCATATTCCTGAGAAGTGGTGCTACTGGAGAGAGATCCTGGAGAAAGGAATGAGGTCCGAATTAACGAAGATGTAACTCTTAGATCTCGAAATTGGAAAACTGATTCAGAATAATTTGTTTCCTAATTTAATTTCTGATTTTATGGGTTAAATAAACAAATGTACTTTCAAAATTATATCATTGAAAACTAATAACATTGTGTTTATTTTTAGCAGATGACTGTATTGGGAGTTCAGATGGAAATCTAATATCTTCAGAATTTAAAACAGATGATGAAAGTATTACACATTATACACATGAGGAGCATGCTGTTGTCCCAGATATACCTCCAGTCCTTCCTAGGAAAGATTTATCATCTGATCTTTTCAAACAAGTCCAAAATTCCCATGTATCACAGAATTATAAGCAAAATAAAAGTTACAGAAGGGATGTGGAACATGAAACGGCTCCTACAAGGGAGAAACCATTTTCATGTTCAGAGTGTGGGAAATGTTTTATTCGGAAATCATACCTTGTTGCACATCAGAAAATTCACACAGGGGAGAAGCCATTTTCATGTTCAGAGTGTGGGAAATGTTTTATTCGGAAATCATACCTTGTTGAACATCAGAAAATTCACACAGGGGAGAAGCCATTTTCATGTTCAGAATGTGGGAAATGTTTTATTCAGAAATCAGATCTTGTTGCGCATCAAAGATCTCACACAGGGGAGAAGCCATTTTCATGTTCAGAATGTGGGAAATATTTTATTCAGAAATCAAACCTTGTTAGACATCAGAAAATTCACACCGGAGAGAAGCCATTTTCATGTTCAGAGTGTGGGAAATGGTTTATTCAGAAATCACACCTTGTTGAACATCAGAAAATTCACACAGGGGTGAAGCCATTTTCATGTTCAGAATGTGAGAAATGTTTTATTCGGAAATCAGATTTTGTTTGGCATCAAAGATCTCACACAGGGGAGAAGCCATTTTCGTGTTCAGAATGTGGGAAATATTTTATTCAGAGATCACACTTTGTTAGACATCAGAAAACTCACACAGGGGAGAAGCCTTTTTCATGTTCAGAATGTGGGAAATGTTTTATTCAGAAATCAGATCTTGTTGCGCATCAAAGATTTCACACAGGGGAGAAGCCATTTTCATGTTTAGAATGTAGGAAATGTTATATTTGGAAATCAGAACTTGTTAGACATCAGAAAAATCACACAGGGGAGAAGCCATTTTCATGTTCAGAATGTGGGAAATGTTTTATTCAGAAATCAGATCTTGTTAGGCATCAAAGATCTCACACAGGGGAGAAGCCATTTTCATGTTCAGAATGTGGGAAATGTTATATTTGGAAATCAGGTCTTGTTGCACATCAAAGATCTCACACAGGGGAGAAGCCAGTTTAATGCCCAGAATGTGGTAAATGTTTTACTAGGCAATCAGGTCTTGTTTACCATAAAAAAAATCACAAAATAAACCATTTTTATGTTCTGAAGGTGGAAAATGTAATTCTCAGAAATCAGATTGTGTTAAACATGTAAAGAAGCCACACAGGGAAGGAACCTTTTTCATGTTGTGAATAATTGAAATGTTTAACTGGTAAATCAAGTCTTGCCGACCATCAGAAAACCAACAGAGCGGAGCAGCCATTCTTGCTTTCAAAATTTGCCAAATGTATTTTATCATTAAATTGTTGCCAGATGAGTCACACGGGAGAAGCCATCTTAATGTACTATCATTCAAAGTTTTATTCCAAAAATCTGCTACAATTGCTCAAGTAAGAATTGGTGAGGGAAAGAACCATTTTCTCTTTTTAAACTTATCGTATTTTTTCGGACCGTAAGACACACCTAGGTTTTGAAGAAGGAAAATAGGGAAAAAGATTGAAGCAAAAAATGTGGTCATGACGCACTGTTATGGAGGAATCTACTGCTGACACTGTTACAGGGGTAATATCCCCCAATTTCTAGTGCAATGTGTTCGATGACTTAAAATCTGCAGCTACCTTTTTTATTTACTAAAGCAGTGGAGAGGCGCAGATTAGTGAATTTTCTAAATATAATTCAGTACCAAAACTTTTGGAAGTGTCCCTAATGTCCTCGAAAAGGAACTTCCAGGTTGTGAGATCCCAAAACCCTCAGTGATCACTCTCACAGTGAAAAAGTGAGCTCTACGACCACCGCACTGCATGATCCTTCTTAAGTAGTTCAGTAAAACCTTAAAGTATGTGACCGCGCTGCATTAGTTGAGAGCAGTGTCTTGTGCTTAGAGCAGCTGCAGAAATTTGTGGGATCCCGCTCTGCACACTGAGATCCCACAAAATGGAAATTTGGGCTCCACTTTGTTAGTAAGTTGGGTATTCAGAGAGCCTTTATGAACATGTGTGAAAGATTTTGATACTGGATTATATTTAGATAATTCACTATTCTCGGGTTTCCCACAGCTTTATTTACTAAAAAGTGCAGCCCCAGATTGGAGATAGCAACTCTTAAGTATATCACATTGTATATAATTGTATTTCAAAACTTGTTGTTTTGTTAATAAATGCTTGTAAAATATACTGTATATTCTTCATGCCTATCTTTCTATATTGTTTAGATGTGATGATTTTGCCTCAGAACCTCTGGAGTTGAGGCAGAACTGTAGACATTTTGCACAAAAATAGTGAGGGGATGATACAGAGGTGTCACAGCCGGTGGACAATCCAGTGTCCGCAAGTGTTAGAAAATCCCAGTGATTGGCATGTGTTATCTTATTCTCTGTTCTCAGTTTCTGCAGCAGTGGACTCTGACCCTGCAAAACTGTGTTTTTTCTCTCAGTTGCCTGCCTCTGTCTTCCTTTATAAACCTCGCTTTGGGTGCAGTTTATAGTTATTCCTGGGTGTGGTCCACAGCTCTTAAGATAAGTGTTTGACTTTTGCTATGTATATGGGTTTAGGTTGTAGCATCTCTGTATTGTTTCCTTTTGTCTCCATTAGCGTTAGTGGTGTTGACGAAGACCTCATACCCACCATTCTTACTTAGGGCCCAGATCAGGGTTTGCCTAGGGTGAAGAATTTCTGCTCGGAGAATTGTAAAGGACCTGTATAGGGTTGGTGAGGATGAACTGCAGGTTATTTTCAGGGGTCACCACTACCCCTTTCCCTACTAATAGGGCATTCTTTTCCCCTTTCCTTCATATTGTATTATATGGCTGGTATAGCTTCTATCCCCAGCCGTGACAGGGGAGAAATTAATCACACTATACATCCTAGATATGCGAAAGTTAAGATACTCTGGTCCCAATTTATCAAAGCTTTTATGCCAAAAAAAGTGGCAGAAAAGCTTTGAAAAGTCACAAAAATTTGGATGAATTCATAGTTGTGTCAAATTTTGGTGGCTTTTGGCAATTTAACTTCAAAATTGGCAGAGCTTGGTTGGGACGGGGGCGCAACACCACTACTTCTTTAATTCATGACGAGCTATGTGGCATTCCCTATGCCAGAAATCTAACTCCAGTCCCTGAAGGGAGTAATATTTCTAGCATGGCACAAGGAGGCACATGCCACTTGTCAAACGCTCCAGATTCATGAAGAATCATGCACCATTTCATGAATCAGGAGTGGCCCCCGCATAAATTGGGCCCTTTATGTTATAAAAATGATCCCTTTACAAAGGATAATTGTTGTAATAAAAAAATGGAAGAATTTTAGATGTCTGATATCAGAGTGGTATTTTTTAATGGGGTTACGCACAAATAGATATGAGCAGACCCGATGAATTTCAGGTTTGGCTTTTTTAGCCGGACTTTAGATAAAGTTCTGTTCGGGACTCGGACTTGACCTTAGACCTGAACCCCATTGGAAGTCACTGATTCCGCCCACATGCATCCAGCCATAAACAAAGTATTTCCGAGGAGGCAGCGTGTTTTTTTTGTTTTTTTTTCTTGTACACCATACATCTTATAACAATGTTTTTACTCCCCTTGAAAGCCATTCAAACACTTCAAGCGGCTCGTACTGTGCTGAGAACCAAGCGTACCCGAGCACAGCTATGCTAGATCGAGTGGTTAGGATTAGGGCTGAGCGGATGCGGACTTCTGGATCTGCGCGGTTTCAAAGATGACCAGGTGCCGGACCTAAGCCCGGGATACTGGGTGTCGATCCGGATCCGGCACTGGGAAAAATAATTGAAAAATAAAGAAAAACATAATTAAAACATTTCATACTTACCGAAACTCTGTGTCATGGCGGCACACTGCTGGGTGTGCCGGGTCGTGAACCCAGTCGTGCATTCACTTCCTGTACTGCGCAATAGGCTCGTTGCATACACACAGCTTTCCCTGCTTCCCTTGCCCACCGGCCATCTTGTCGTCTGTGATTGCTTGCAGGCAGACTCGCCCCCAGCCTGTGACAGTGTTTGCCTGCAGTCAACACAGCTCAGTGATAGGCTACATTCACAGCTGGCAGTCGTTCTCTATGGCGGCTAGCTGTGAGATGTAGCAGAGCAGGATGTGTTGTCATGGGACATCGTGTGAATTACGCAGGCCTTTCTGGGTGTTTGGGGTTAATAAAGTGGTGAAGGAGGGTAGGTTTTTGTTTTTATTCCAAATGAAGGATTTTTTATCAGTGTTTGTTCTTATTTACTTTCATGTACAGGTTAATGATGGAAGTATCTCATAGACACCTGTGCTATCATTAACCTAGGGTTTAGTAGCAGCTGTGTGCTGTTATTAACCCCTTCTATTACACCGATTGCCACCGCACTACAGCATTCGAGAAGAACCGGTATAGCACCGGGATTTTCAGATCTAATAGATGATGTGCCGATTATTTCTGCACTAAATGTGCCCCTTCTGGCACAAAACCACGGCAAAAATCGTGGGAAAAAGCCGGAACAAAAAACTGCAGCAAAAAAATGTGGGTTTTTTTGCCAGGAGTTGTAGATTGGATGCAGGAATATGGTGTAAAAATTTCACCACCAAGTTTGCATCCCTTGTACCAATTTTTTTTTTCTGACACCAGGTGGAAATTTGGTGCTGAAATCTGGTGCAGACGATTTCAGCACCAAATATGCACCTCCTGGCAAAAATCGTGGCAAAAACAGCGCCAAAAAAAAAAGCGTAAAAAACCCTTTTTTTTGCCAGGAGGTGTAGATTGGGTGCAGGAATATGGTGTAAAAATTTCAGCACTAAAACTGCACCTCTTGGCTAAAAATTCTACGATTTTCTGCTAGGAGATGCTGGTCTGTGAACTCACTGACCTCCACCTGAGGTCAGGTTACCTGTGATCACAGGTGAAGGACCGTGGGTGCCACCAGCTGTGAGCAAATGACCTGAGTGACGTCACCGCTCATTGCGCAGCTCATTCATTCTCTGGAGCTCCTAGCGAGTGGTCGTTCTCTGTGGCCACTCTCTGAGATATTCAGATGTAGCAGAGCTGGCTGCGACGTGGGACCTCGTGATGATTACGCTGGACCTGTAGGGTGTTTGGGGTTAATAAAGTGGTGAAGGAGGGTGGGTTTTTGTACTTTATTCCAAATTAAGATTTTTTTTTCTCTGTGTTCTTATTTACTTTCATGCACAGGTTAATGATGAAAGTATCTCATAGACGCCTGTGCTATCATCAACCTAGTGTTTAGTAGCAGCTGTGCGCTGTTATTAACCCATGCTATTACACCGATTGCCACCGCACTACGGCATTCGAGAAGAACCGGTATAGCACCAGGATTGTCACATCTAATAGATGTGCAGATGATTTCAGCACTAAATGTGCCCCTCCTGGCACAAAACCACGGCAAAAATCGTGGGAAAAAGCCGAAACAAAAAAACGCAGCAAAAAAAATTGTTTGGTTTTTTTTTGCCAGGAGGTGTAGATTGGATGCAGGAATATGGTGTAAAAATTTGAGCACCAAGTTTGCATCCCTTGTACCAATTTTTTTTTTCTGCCACCGGGTGGAAATTTGGTGCTGAAATCTGGTGCAGACGATTTCAGCACCAAATGTGCACCTCCTGGCAAAAAAACGCGTAAAAAATCTTGGCAAAAAGTGGCAAAAAAAAATGCGAAAAAACATTTTTTTTTTGCCAGGAGGCACAGATTGCCACAGCACTACGTCATTCGAGAAGAACCGGTATAGCACCGGGATTGTCACATCTAATAGATGCGGCAATACCGGGTGGCTGCAGGCTGAGAATACCAGCCCCCAGCTGGCTTTATCTTGGCTGGGTATCAAAATTGTGGGGACCGCATGTCGGTTTTTTTTTTTTTATTATTTATTTTAATTAAAAAAGCAGCATGCGGTTTCTTTTAGGCCAGAATCATACTTGCGAGGGACTCGCACAAGTCTGCCATGGCATCACCCGGCAAAGCCTCGCACACGTGACTCTGGGCACTAAATACACAGCACAGATACACCCCGCGGCTGCAGCCCCCAGCTGTCAGGCTGTATCTGTGTTGTAATCAGAATATGGGGGACCCTGCGCTGATTGTTTTATTTATTTATTACCACCATACTGACCCGCAGGCACTTGTACTGATTTCCCCGCCCACCGGCCGTCCTGGCTCCTGTGATTGGTTAGGCTGCTTTCACACATCAGTTTTTTTGCATCAGGCACAATCCGGCTCAAAAACCTATGCAACGGATGCGGCAAAAAAAACGGATCCGTTGCATAAGTTTCTCCATGCAGCCCGTCCATTTTTTGACGGATGCGGCTTGACACTGAGCATGCGCAGTTAAAAATAGCATCCGGCGTCCATAGGCTTGCATTGTAAATCTCGCTGGATCCGGCTCAATGCGGTTTTTTCGCCGCACAAAAAAATGTGCCAGGCAACGTTCCATTCGGCCGCCGCATGGGCTAAATATGCCGGACGCAACGCAAGACCATGCAGCACAATACGGCGCTAATGCAAGTCTATGTGGAAAAAACGCAACCGGCGGCAAAAAAAAAGGTTGCGTTTTTTTCTGCAAAGCGCCGTATTGTGCCGCTCAGCAAAAACCGGATGTGTGAAAGCAGCCTTACTCCCCATCCCCTCCACAAACGTTTTTAATCATCGGATTCTGGTCCCTATTGACTTATGTGAGCACCAGATTCCGGAGCGGATCAGGATTTGTTGCCAATTCGCTCAGCCCTAGCTAGGATCCATAAAGCACCCAAACTCAATCACTCATTTTTATTTATTTTTTTTTTTTTATAAAGTCTGATCTGTACAAACTTTACTGTTTGGGTTCTCTCATCTCTGCCCATAAACCTTTATTACAGTTTAGACTGTGGTTGTAGAAGAGACCAGAACAAAAAGGGTCCTATCTCTTTGTGAAAAGGAAGTAACTTTTATACCTATGCTGGGGTTTTGTGAATTTAATGGGATTCGGTCACTAAGTGTTTACCCCTTATTTAAAAATAGAATAATATAAAGACAGTGTCACACTAGGTAAGAGGCAGCACGAAGCGAAAGGGAAAGGAAAGCCTGTGGCTAGGGAAGTTGAGATGATGAGCCTTGAGCAAGCCTACAACAGGGCTCTGAGTTCCGCCACTGGCCTAGATAGATTCCACACCTATGCGCCGAGCCGGATACCTGACTCCAGGCTGACCCTGATCTGGGCCCTAAATAGGGAATGGATGGGATGAGCTCCTCGTCAACATCACTGAGCACTAAAGGACACACACTGATAACAAACAAGGGAAAACAACTATTCTCTAGAAGACTCAGTAAGAAGTTCTGTAAACTGCAACAGCGATCCTACTGGTGTGAAGGAACTGAATATCACCAGCCCAAGTCCAGGGAAAATGAAAGTATTGAAACCCAAGGGGAAATACAGATTATTAGCAGCTAAAGAAAAAAGGATGAAAATCCAGCAGAGGAGATACCAGTACACTGAATACTGACAGCTGGAATAATAAAAAAAATTGTTTAAAAGAACTGAGAGTCCTCAGTGGTTGATACCTTTTAATGGCTAACTGAAAAGATGGTAATAATTGCAAGCTTTCGAGACTACTCAGGTCTCTTACCATCTTTTCAGTTAGCCATTAAAAGGTATCAACCACTGAGGACTCTCAGTTCTTTTAAACAATTTTTTTTATCTCTACTGGCTAACACGGTACAAAGATATATTTTACTTGTAGCTGGAATAATAGAAAGTCAGGGAGTATTTTGAAAAGCCAAATGCTGTGACCTTCTATTGTTGGCCACCACAGGCCTGTCTGTCACCTGTGACAGACAAGGACTCTGATTCCAATGATGTGTCATTTACTGCTTGCAGTAGTTTTGATAAAATCACTGTATGATCGCTAAGGGAATATCACTAGAGAGCTAGTAAAACTACTGCCATGTATCCTCGATCTCCATTAGCTCTGTATAGACCCGCCCTCACCTGATTGGCAGCTTTCTGTCTATGCTCCTTGTACACAGCTGCCAATCAGTGTTGTGGGATAGGTTATACACAGGGGACCAGTTAGAGAACTGGTAGATCTTAAGCAGATAAAACTGTTTATTAACCCTTTCAGCCCCCGGGCATTTTGCGCTTTTCCATTTTTTTTCCCTCTTTCTTCCGAGAGCCTTAACTTTTTTATTTTTCCGTCAATCTTGCCATATAAGGGCTTGTTTTTTGCGGGACGAGTTGTAGTTTAAAATGAAACAATAAGTTTTACCATATAGTGTACTGGAAAACGGAAAAAAAGTTCAAAGTTTGGAAAAATTGCAAAAAAAGTGTGATCGCTCAATAGTGTTTGGGATATTTTATTCACAGTGTTCATATGGTAAAACAGATGTGTCGGTGTGATGCCTCAGGTATGTGTGAGTTTATAGAAACCAAACAATAGGTTTACTTATATCTAAGTGTTAAAAAAATCACAATAAAAAAAGACTGCTGGAACACCATTGTAAACGTGAACAGGTGGCTAGTTAAAATATACATAAATATACACAATCTATATGAAGCGAAAGCTGCACACCAAATTCAGAGAAATATGAACAAGCATAACTGCTTTATAATACATAAGGAATGAAAAATACAATTAGCTATACGAAAAATTGAAAAAATTGAAATGTCACATTGCATAACTGATGAGGATTATTTGAAGAAAGAGATATTTCATTTAGCTAATGTATTGATCAATTCATTACTGCCCCAAAACCACTTCACGGTAATCTCTTATTTATGGGGTCCCTAACCAAATGTTACCTCTATATGCAGATAAAAACCACTAAATATCTCTCTTTTCAAATAATCCTCAGCAGTTATGCAGTTTTTCATATGGCTAATTGTATTTTTCATTCCTTCTGTATTATAAAGCAGTTATGCTTGTTCATATTTCTCTGAATTTGGTGTGCAGCTTTCACTTCATATAGATTGTGTATATTTTAGCTAGCACCCTGTTCACATTTACAATGGTGTTTCAGCAGTGTTTTTTGATTGTTCTGCAGTTTTTTTCTGTCTGATAACCCAGTCCCACCCTTTAGCCATGTTTATTCAATTTCCTATATAGCCAGGTCTCTTGCTGCCCATACAGAAGCAGGTTTCAACCGCACATAGAGGTAACATTTGGTTAGGTACTGTCACAAACCACCGGGGGGGTCACTCAGAAATCCCCCGCGCTGGCTACCAGTACGTCACAATCGGGGGGTAACAAGTGGGGGTCACCCCTCCTTTATACCTCCCGACCGACAGACAGAGCACGTGACGCGCTCTCTAGCGCCCCTCTTATAGTCAGGCCAATTATGGAATTGCCCGACAATAAGCAAGGAGGCCGCTATACTACTTATGCCGATTATTGAAGGGTCCCCGGTGAGAGTAAGGTATATATTCCCCCGACCTCCGCGGGCGGAATATATAAAATCTCCCCGAATCTCACTGGCCTCCCCACAATAATCCTTGGCACAATTCGCTGCCACCAACCGATTTACGGTAACTATTAGCCGAACACACAGACGTGGGATTCAAGATCGAGATAACAGAACAGCCCAAGATTAATTATATAATTTAATCAGCCTAAAGCACACTAGAAACTACAATATATACAATAGGGAATCTACAGAATATACATATGTCAGAGTACAGTTACAGATAAAGCATGGTTTACAAACAGGTATGCAATTCAATCAGTTACCTTGTGCGTCTGGCCACAGGGGGGCGCTGTAGACCAGGTTTCCAGGAACTCCCACAGATGTTTCCTACACGTGACCCCCAGCGAAAGAACACTGGAAAAATGGCCGAAGTAGGGTTATCAACCTGGACAAATCCAGGTCCCCTCCTACCTTCGTGACCTCAGAGAGAGCACTGCTCCACCCCTGGCTGGAGTTATGGACAAAATCCACAACATGGAATATGGCCATAACTTTGCCTGGGAGCGTCGTAGGCGGACGCCAATGCTCTCATTGTGACAGTTATGAATTTAGCTACAGAACGAGGGGACTCATGACCTGTCTGCCAGTTCCCCATTGGCTGATATCACGCCTGGGGCATTTCCCAATGTCCTGCTCCCATAAAAAGGGTGTGCCGGCATCGTCCGCATGCGGAGACACCATTTTTATGGTTGCCATATTTATCGGAAATATGGCTTGCGAGATATGAACCATTTTTTACTGGAGTCGTTCTGTCTGCTAGTTCCATAGCCTTGCTAATGAGATACAACTCTTGTTACAGGGTGACGGCAGGGAGTCATCCTGTGTCCATTGTTCCCACACCACCTCATTTCCATATCACAGGACATGGCCATGGAGGTGTAAGTGGAACACTGAGAACAAGAAGGGAGGGGGCACTGCCAGGGAGTGATGAGGGATTATGACTGGAGTCATAATTCATCTTCATATCCCGGGATTTGCCTCACACCTCCCCCCTTTTGAGGGCGCTAGGGGGCAGCACACTCCGGTGTTCCCCCGTGCGCCCGTCCGCGACCTCTCCTTGTCGGGACAGCCCGTCTGCGTTACCGTGGTCACGGCCCCTTTTGTGGCGAATGGTGAAGTTGTATTGCTGGAGCGCAAGGCTCCATCGCAACAATCGCCCATTCGTCCCAGAGACGGTGTGCAACCAGCTGAGGGGATTGTGGTCCGTCTCCACGATGAAGTGGCGCCCGTATAGATAGGGTTGCAGACGCTGCAGGGCCCACACTATGGCCAGGCACTCCTTCTCCATCGTGGAATAGGCAACTTCCCTTGGTAACAGCTTCCTGCTCAGGTACAAGACTGGGTGCTCTTGGCTCGCAGAGTCCACCTGGCTGAGCACCGCACCGAGGCCGAAGTCACTGGCGTCGGTCTGTACTACAAACGGCCGCGTGAAGTCGGCTGCCTGTAGCACGGGCGGGCTGGACAGGGCGTCCTTTAGGGCCCGGAAGGCTGTCTCGCAGTCCATTGTCCAATCGACTGCAGAGGGCAGCTTCTTCTTGGTGAGGTCCGTCAAGGGCTTTGCCAGGCTACTATAGCATGGAACAAACCTCCTATAGTACCCAGCGGTCCCCAAGAAGGACATCACCTGCTTCTTGGTCCTGGGGGTGGGCCAGGATGCGATGGCTTCCACTTTCTCAGGCTCGGGCTTCAGTGTTCTCCCACCTACCCGGTGACCGAGGTACTGGACCTCGCTCATGGCCAGCTGACACTTTCCCGGCTTGATGGTCAAACCTGCCCGGTGGATCCGCCTGAGCACCTGTGCTAGATGCTCTAGGTGGTCCTCCCAGGTGGGACTGAAGACGGCAATGTCATCCAGGTACGCGGCCGCGTACCCTTCAAGTCCC
Organism: Anomaloglossus baeobatrachus; assembly: GCF_048569485.1. Taxonomy (NCBI): domain Eukaryota; kingdom Metazoa; phylum Chordata; class Amphibia; order Anura; family Aromobatidae; genus Anomaloglossus; species Anomaloglossus baeobatrachus. The sequence continues at coordinate 779,100 of NW_027441790.1, read as the reverse complement.
TTGAGCAGGGTGTTGACCATCCGCTGGAAAGTGGCAGGGGCATTCCTCATCCCGAATGGCATCACCGTGGACTCGTACAGTCCAAATGGGGTAATAAAGGCAGAGCGTTCCCTGGCCTTGCGAGTCAGGGGGATCTGCCAATATCCCCGGCTCAGGTCCATGATGGTCAGGTACTGAGCCCCGGCCAACTGATCGAGCAGGTCATCGATGCGTGGCATTGGGTACGCATCGGCGACCGTGACAGCATTGAGCCCCCTGTAGTCCACGCAGAACCGAGTGGTTCGGTCCTTCTTAGGGACGAGGACTACAGGCGAGGCCCAAGCGCTGTTGGATGCCTGGATCACCCCCAGCTTCAGCATCTCGTCAATCTCCTGGCGCATGTGTTGCTGCACCTCCAGGGAGACCCGATATGCTGAACGCCGGATCGGGGGATGATCCCCAGTGTCCACGTGATGGACAGCCAAGTCAGTCCTTCCGGGCTGGTTGGTAAACAACCCCCGGAAGGGGAGGAGGGTGGCCCACAGCTGGGACCGTTGGTCTTCCAAGAGCTGGTGGCCAACCTCCACATCCTCAATGGATCCGCCTGCCCTAACCTGGGCTAGCATATCCAAGAGGGTTTCCGCTTCTCCCTCCTCGGGCAGGTTGCACACGGGGAGCGCACATGCCTCCCGCTCATGATGTGCCTTCATCATGTTCACATGGAAGGGCTTCCGCCTTCCACGGGCAGGGTCCAGGGTGACCAGGTACGTTACAGGGTTGAGCTGCTGGTACACGAGGTATGGGCCTTCCCAGGCTGCCTGAAGCTTGTCCTGTGGTACGGGGACCAGTACCCACACCTTTTGACCCACTTGGTAGGTCCTCTCACAAGCGTTCTGGTCGTACCAACGCTTCTGATCGGCCTGGGCTTGAGCCATATTGTCGTGTACCAGTTGCGTCAAGGCCTGCATTTTGTCCCGGAAGCGCATGACATACTCGATAACCGACACTCCAGGGGTGGCCAAATCCCCTTCCCAAGCCTCTTTCACCAGAGCCAGGGGGCCCCGCACACGTCGCCCGTACAGGAGCTCAAACGGTGAGAATCCTGTTGAGGCCTGTGGAACCTCCCGGTAAGCAAATAACAGGTGTGGGAGATACCGCTCCCAGTCACGCCCATGGGAGTCGACCAACATCTTAAGCATCTGCTTTAAGGTGCCATTGAACCGCTCGCACAGGCCATTAGTCTGTGGATGGTACGGGCTGGCCACCAGATGTCGCACCTGGACTTGCTTACAGAGGGCCTCCATCAGCTGGGACATGAATTGGGTCCCCCGGTCAGTGAGCATTTCCTGGGGAAAACCCACTCGGGAGAAAATCTCCAGCAATGCGGTGGCCACCTTGTCAGCCCGAATGGACGACAAGGCCACTGCTTCTGGGTACCGGGTGGCATAGTCCACTACCGTCAGTATGAAGCGTTTCCCGGAGCTGCTGGGGATGGCCAGCGGGCCGACCAGATCCACAGCCACCCTCCTGAAAGGCTCATCGATGATTGGCAGAGATACCAGTGGGGCTTTGGGGCGTGGCCCCGCCTTCCCCACTCTCTGACAGGTTTCACACGAACGGCAGTAGGCAGCCACATCGGTCCCCATTTTTGGCCAGTAGAAATGCTGGTTTAACCTGGCCTTGGTCTTAGCGATCCCTAGGTGTCCGGCCATCGGAATCTCATGTGCGATCCGCAACAACTCCGTCCGGAACGGATAGGGTACCACCAACTGTCGGTCCCTGGGCCACGCCTCCGGTGAACCCTGCTGGACCGTGGCCCAGTACAGCCGTCCTTGGTCCCAGACCACTCGCTCCGGGTCCGAGTCCGAGGGAGGCTGTGCCGCCTGCTCCTTAAGAGCTTTCAGGCTGTCGTCAGCTTCTAACGCTGCCTGAAACCCCTGACTAGATGTGGCCAGAATCGACGAGACTGTCACATCTTCGGTCAGTACCCCGGGACCTGTGTCCTGGCCTCCACCTGACTCGGCTGCCACTTGGTCAGAAGGGGAAGAGCTATCGGACCTCCGGGAGGCCCCTTGGCTTCCAGCACTCCCACTGCGGGTGACAGCGGCCACAGCCGCTGCGACCGTGGGTCGTGCCTGCTCCTCCTCCGTTCCTGACCAAGTCGCCGGTTCAGGCAGACCTACCTGGCTTCCTGACACCCCGGTTGTGGGGGAACCATGCACCGAGATCTTACCTGGGAGCACTTCCGCTCCTGGACCGGCCCCAATCTCACCTGCCTGTTCCCCCCCTGCAGCAACAGAACCCCGCTGTGAAATCTCTGGGGACCCCACATTTGCTGTGGTAGCCCCCACCCCACACACTGGTCCTCCCCCTGCAGCACCCTGCTCTCTGCTTATCCCTGCAGAGGGCAACAGATCCCAGCTCACAGGCTGGTTACTTGTAGAGGCATTGTCACACCTTTCTCTGACCCCCTCCCCTGTCACAGCTGCAGCTGAGTGTGTGTCTATGGTGTCCATGCAAGCAGAAATATCAGAGTTCACTCCCTCCTCCCTTACATCATTCATAGATAACACATTAACATTGTCAGGAGTCATGTCAGTACTGGCTGAAGGTTCAGCCCTTGGTTGGGGCCCAAACTGGGAGGTTATCTGCCCCAAATCTGTCCCAAGTAGCACGTTTGCAGGGATCCGATCAGTTACCCCCACCTCCCTCACCCCTCGCCCTGCGCCCCAGTCCACATAAATGTCAGCAACAGGCAGCGCCGGGTCAATGCCTCCAATCCCGGAGACAGCGAGGGTTTTTCCAGGGATCAAGTCTTGGGGGGACACCATCTCAGGCCGCACCAGAGTCACCTCCGAGGCGCTGTCTCGCAGTCCTATGGTCACAGACCGGCCGACGGTGACAGGTTGGAAGCTGTCCAGGGACCTACCACCACCCCCACCCACACAATACACCTTGGGCGGCCCTTGGGACGGGGACGGAGCCGGGGCCTTGGGACGCTGAGGGCACATGGCCTTGAAGTGTCCAGGTAGGTTGCACTGGTGGCACCGTCTTGGTTCCGCCACGGGCCTGGAGAGGGGAGTTGAGGGGGACACCCCCTGCAGTCTAGGGGCAGGTGGGGCAGTCGCAGAATTCATCTTACCCCCTCTCCAGGTGCTGCTGGTGGCCGCTCTCCTGGCCTCAGGGGCCCGGTTGTTGGTGTAGTCATCGGCAAGGGCAGCTGTAGCCGTGGACCCCTTTGGCTTCTGGTCTCGGATGAACTGGCGGAGATCCTCAGGGCAGTTCCACAAGAGTTGCTCCGTGATGAACAAGTCCAGGATCTCCGGTCCGGTGGAAAGCTGCAGGCCTTGGGTCCAGTGGTCGGCAGCTCGGGCAAGTGCCCGCCGGTGGTCAGCCCAGGAGTCCTTTGGTCCCTTCTGTAGGCTCCGGAACTTCTTGCGGTAGGACTCTGGAGTGAGGTTGTACTGTTGGATCAGGGCCCGCTTGATGGTGTCGTAGCCCTGATCTGCCTCAGCAGGCAAGTCCCCAAGGATATCCAGGGCCTTACCCCTTAAACGGGGGGTCAGGTATTTGGCCCACTGCTCCTTGTCCAGATGGTGCTGCAAGCAAGTCCGTTCAAAAGCAGTCAAGAAAGAGTCCAAGTCTCCATCCTTCTCCAGCACTGGGAAGTCCTCAACACGGACCTTTGGAAGTTTGGTGTCTTGAAGGTCACGTGTGGCTGATGAGGGCCGGAGCTGAGCTAGCTGCAGCTGGTGGTCACGGTCTGCCTGTTGCCGTCGCTCCGCAGCCTCACGCTCTGCCTGGCGCTCTTCACGCGCTGCCTGCCGCTCTGCCCTGCGCTCTGCCAGGAGTTCCTTGTAGCCCTCCTGGTCTCCAGCCTGGAGAAGGGCCATAGCCATTTGAAGAAGGCTATCCGAGCCTCCCAGGCTCGGTGGAATGGCACGTGGTGATCTGCGGCCCGCTGCGGAGCCTGGTGATTCACTGTCCGTTGCAGAGCGGAGGGCTGGCATCTGGCTCGTTGAGGACCCTTGGGCGAGCTCCTCCTCATTTTGTCCAGCAGTGCCAGGTTGTGCGATGTCCTCTGCAGAGCTGTTCTCTGGCGTCGGGCTCTTGGAGGGCTCGTGGACAACCTCCTCATCGTCTCTGGCCTGAGCATCGGCCATTCCTTTGGCTTTGCTCCTGGTGCTCTCAGCCATTCTTGCAGACTTTGGTCACTGACACCGAACTGACACCTGATGCCTCCACACACCTTACAGTATCTGCACTCTGACACTCTAGTGTTGAGCTAGTCTGAAGACCCCAGCAGCCACAGCTGCTGCAGGCAGTCTTTAGTGTCTGGGAGTATGGGTCTCACACTCACACACACTATTATCTCGATCCCACCGCTATGCCACCAATATGTCACAAACCACCGGGGGGGTCACTCAGAAATCCCCCGCGCTGGCTACCAGTACGTCACAATCGGGGGGTAACAAGTGGGGGTCACCCCTCCTTTATACCTCCCGACCGACAGACAGAGCACGTGACGCGCTCTCTAGCGCCCCTCTTATAGTCAGGCCAATTATGGAATTGCCCGACAATAAGCAAGGAGGCCGCTATACTACTTATGCCGATTATTGAAGGGTCCCCGGTGAGAGTAAGGTATATATTCCCCCGACCTCCGCGGGCGGAATATATAAAATCTCCCCGAATCTCACTGGCCTCCCCACAATAATCCTTGGCACAATTCGCTGCCACCAACCGATTTACGGTAACTATTAGCCGAACACACAGACGTGGGATTCAAGATCGAGATAACAGAACAGCCCAAGATTAATTATATAATTTAATCAGCCTAAAGCACACTAGAAACTACAATATATACAATAGGGAATCTACAGAATATACATATGTCAGAGTACAGTTACAGATAAAGCATGGTTTACAAACAGGTATGCAATTCAATCAGTTACCTTGTGCGTCTGGCCACAGGGGGGCGCTGTAGACCAGGTTTCCAGGAACTCCCACAGATGTTTCCTACACGTGACCCCCAGCGAAAGAACACTGGAAAAATGGCCGAAGTAGGGTTATCAACCTGGACAAATCCAGGTCCCCTCCTACCTTCGTGACCTCAGAGAGAGCACTGCTCCACCCCTGGCTGGAGTTATGGACAAAATCCACAACATGGAATATGGCCATAACTTTGCCTGGGAGCGTCGTAGGCGGACGCCAATGCTCTCATTGTGACAGTTATGAATTTAGCTACAGAACGAGGGGACTCATGACCTGTCTGCCAGTTCCCCATTGGCTGATATCACGCCTGGGGCATTTCCCAATGTCCTGCTCCCATAAAAAGGGTGTGCCGGCATCGTCCGCATGCGGAGACACCATTTTTATGGTTGCCATATTTATCGGAAATATGGCTTGCGAGATATGAACCATTTTTTACTGGAGTCGTTCTGTCTGCTAGTTCCATAGCCTTGCTAATGAGATACAACTCTTGTTACAGGGTGACGGCAGGGAGTCTTCCTGTGTCCATTGTTCCCACACCACCTCATTTCCATATCACAGGACATGGCCATGGAGGTGTAAGTGGAACACTGAGAACAAGAAGGGAGGGGGCACTGCCAGGGAGTGATGAGGGATTATGACTGGAGTCATAATTCATCTTCATATCCCGGGATTTGCCTCACAGGTACCCATACACACAAGCAGGTTTTAACCGCATATAGAGGTAATATTTGGTTAGGGACCCAATAAATAAGAGATTACTGTGAAGTTGGTTATGGCGCAGTAATGAATTGATCAATACATTAGCTGAATATCTCTTTTTTCAAATAATCCTCAGCAGTTATGCAATGTCACATTTCAATTTTTTCAATTTTTCATATGGCTAATTGTATTTTTCATTCCTTATGTATTATAAAGCAGTTATGCTTGTTCATATTTCTCTGAATTTTGTGTGCAGCTTTCACTTCATATAAAAAAAATTCACAAGCTTGTCCAAAAAAGTGGCGCACGATTTGCACCATTTACCGAAACCCGTAGCGTTCTCATTTTTCTGAATCTATGGCTCAGTGACGGCTTATTTTTTGCGTCTCGAGTTGTCGTTTTTAACTGTATGATTTTTCCGTAGATGATACGTTTTGATCGCCTGTTATTGCATTTTGCGCAAAATTTGCGGCGACCAAAAATTGTAATTTGTGTGTTTGGAATTTTTTTGCTGCTACTCCATTTACCAATCAGATTAATTGGTTTTATATTTTGATAGATCAGGCATTTCTGAATGCGGCGATACCAAATATGTGTATATATATATTTTTTTAACCCTTTAATATTCAATGTGGTGAAAGGGAGGGTGATTTGAACTTTTTTTTATTTTTTTAAAAACTTTTTTTAACTTTTTTATTATACTAGTCCCTCTAGGGGGCTATAGCGATCAGCAATCTGATCGCTCAGCCATATCTCCACATCACAGCTACAGAGTTAAGATCTGCAGATATGCTGCTTTACTTTCAATGCCGGCTGTATTCCGGCATTGAGAGGAAGAGAATCATGTTGGCTACAGGGGTCATCACATGACCCTGTGCTATCCTGGCAACCATCGGAAGTCACATGATCAAGTCATGTGACTTTCTATGGGGACGGGGTAAGTCAGCATAATGGCGACGCACATATACATCTCGCTGCCAGATTTTGGCAGCGAGATGTAAGGCGTTAATAGTCGCTGGTGGAAGCGATTCCACTCGCGACTAGCAAGCACACATGTCTGCTGTTGAAATCAGCTGATATGTGCGCGGATCGCCGTGACTTGCCCACGGCAGGGAGCGGTGATTAACCGCACACGATCCATTACATACCAAGTACGTCATGGGTCGTTAAGGGGTTAAAAAACTTCAGCAAGCAGCCAAGTAAGTGACACTTTGCTGGAATCAGAGTCTCTGCTTATACAGGTCAATTGGACTCACGTTACAGGTAGCTTTGTTCCTCCTTATCTATAAACCACATTCTGAAGCCATACACTATTAAATTTTATATATTTAATCTGAAAACTAGGCAGTGTTTATAAAAATATATAAAAGATGTTACAAAGGGGAACAAAACAATACAGTATACACAATTACATAAAATAAAAGGGAATAATGAAAGAAATGTACTGAACTTGGGTCACAGAAATAGATTCAGATGAGGAAAGGACACCAATGGAATGTGGAACAATCCTATACAGCAATGTTACGTTCATTGAATGAGGATCATAATTGGCATTAGCTTTTTATTAACACAAGTTACACCCACATACTTTCCCTCTGGTGACTCATAACAGGGCTGTACTTCAGATAACTATAGTTGTCTAAGTCTTAGAAAATGATGAGATTCCCAACTTTTACTATATCTTTGCCCCTGGCAGGAGATATTACCTTCATCTTTCCTATCATGATTTTATCTGTTCATAGATCAGAGACATTGCATAGACATTTTTATTTCTCTGGCCAATATCCATTTGGAGGGATCCCGGTTATCACCCAATGATGCAAAACGATGCTTTGCATTCTCCATTTTAACACAAAGTCGAAAATATGACTTTCCTATTTATTATATTGATGTTGTTAAAAAGGGTATGTGTGCACACTGCATCTTTTTCTGACCACAAAGATTCAGTGTTTTTGGCCGTAAAAAACGCACAAAAACGCACCCACGGCAAAAATGCACTGGTAAAAACGCATGTGGTTTTACTGCGTTTTGGCGTGTTTTGCTGCGTTTTTGTTCACTGCATTTTGCTGCGTTTTTCCAATGCATTGCATGGGTAGAAAAATGCAGAAAAGAATTGACATGTTTCTTTTTTTGTGACCTCAAAAATACAACTAAAAAAGCACTCTGTGGACAGCAAAAATGAAAACTCATAGGCTTTGCTGGGGATGCAGTCATGCAGTTTTCTGACCAAAAATGCACCCGAAAAATGCGCAAAAATGCGGCAAAAAACGCAGCGTGGCCACAGCCTAAAACCTCATTTCATATTTTCTATAAGGGGAAACAAAGGAGTTTACTTTCTCTGCAGGTTTTCTGTTCAACTGCTCCTCTTATCTCTACTAGTCATAAATCTGTCCTTTCTGCATTCTTGTGCATTCAAGCTGAGATTAGGCTCACAACTGCTAGAGGATTATCTTTAGTTAGGGGTTTTGTTGAGTCTTTATGGATTTTATAATTTTTATATGAACAGACTACATGGTGATGTTTATCAAATTTCAAGCTTTTATCTTGAAAGGAAAGGTCATTTTTTGGACACTTTCCTTGACTTGGTGCTTGAAGAGTTCAATAAAATCAGAAATATTACACTCCCATCTAACCTTAACCCCTTCACCCCCGGGCGACTTTTCGATTTCCCCTTCTTCCAAGAGTCGTAACTTTTTTATTTTTCCAATCTTGCCATATGAGGGCTTGTTTTTTTGTGGGATTTTTAAATGAGGTTTATCATATAGTGTACTGGAAAATAGAAAAAAAATTCCACAGGAGCATGTAAACACCAACTATGATAGACAAACGGGGAAAGCAAAACATAATCACACAGCATTCTCATACAGAGTAATCAGATAAGAAAAAAACTTAAAAGGCAGCTCAACTCAAAATGGCATGTATTATAAGACGTGCAATGCACTGAAAATTCCAACCTGTGCTATTTTAAAATTTGAGATTTTTGGCAAAAAATTGCAATTTCTTGAGCTACCCCGCCACTTCACGGCAAATCTCTTTGGGGCAGTCCTACTCTAAAATATTTTTATCTGAAATGTGCCATACAGCCTAACATATGAAAAAGTAGAACTGTTCTTAACAGTAATCAGACAACAAGTGATAAGGAGAAAAACTAAAGCCGGAAGGAAATAACTAGACAACAGGAGGAATTCTACAGCACACCAAGCAACGTGCAGTAGATCACCAGACTAGAAAACAACAGAACACAGACCATTGTAGCAGAAAGCTAAGGTCGGCAGGGAAGAGAAATTCGTCCATCTTAAAAAAGCAGGGCATACCTGTGATCATCCTCACGCAACATGTGATCCAAAAGGTAACCAGCAGGTTAGCAGAAATTAACTCCTGCTAGTCCGTTCACTAATGAGCACACAGCTGTTCTACCTATGCAACTCAGAAGCACAAGAGAAAGTATGGTGTGGAGTGTCACAGTCTGTGGTCTGAACAGCATCTTATGCCGACATGACACTCGTCGAGTTTAGAGAAAAACACCTTTGACATTTTTGAAAAGTACGAGGGCTGCTAATAAGTCTTTGGCTTTCTGATTTTTTTTTGTTTCTATGGTAATGAACGTTACATCACATGAAAGCCTTATGTGTCTAATATACACTGTGTGCAGAATTATTAGGCAAGTTGTATTTTAGAGGATTTTTTTATTATTGATCAACAACTATGTTCTCAATCAACCCAAAAGACTCATAAATAGCAAAGCTTAATATTTTTGGAAGTAGGAGTGGGGTTTTTTTTTAGATTTGGCTATCTTAAGAGGATATCGGCTTTTGCAGGTAACTATTACTGTGCAGAATTATTAGGCAACTTAATAAAAACCAAATATTTTCTCATCTCACTTATTATTTTCACCAGGTAAACCAATTATAACTGCACAAAATTTAGAAATAAACATTTTTGACATGCAAAAACCAAACCCAAAAAAATTAGTGACCAATATAACCACCTTTCTTTATGATGACACTCAACAGCCTACCATCCACAGATTCTGTCAGTTGCTTGATCTGTTTATGATCAACATTGCGTGCAGCAGCCACCACAGCCTCCAGACACTGTTCCGAGAGGTGTGCTGTTTTCCCTCCCTGTAGATCTCACATTTTATGAGGGACCACAGGTTCTCTATGGGGTTCAGATCAGGTGAGCAAGGGGGCCATTTCATTATTTTTCATCTTTTAGACCTTTACTGGCCAGCCACGCTGTGGGGTAGTTGGATGCATATGATGGAGCATTGTCCTGCATGAAAATTGTGTTTTTCTTGAACGATACTTCTTCCTGTACCACTGCTTGAAGATGTTGTCTTCCAGAAACTGGCAGTAGGTCTGGGAGGTGAGCTTCACTCCATCCTCAACCCGAAAAGGTCCCACAAGTTCATCTTTGATTATACCAGCCCATGCCAGTGTTAGGGTGAACTCTTAACCAGAGATCACTAGTTGCCTACTGCCTGGCCAAATTGGTGTGGATCGAGTGCATGCTTGAAAAATGAGATCAGACACAGTCGGATATTCATCTTTCCTCGACAGAAGTCAGCCCATGCTCTGCTTTATTACAACTGAGCTTGCTCTGATATAACCTTGCAAAGGGGCATGTCCGGATGTGTTCATTGGTCAGTGGGTCGAACAATGTGTTAGTCCATGAGCTGATTGATAGGCGTCATTGTAGGCGGGTCTATGACATCATTGGATGGATCCATGGTGATGGTGATGGGAGGGACATCATCTGGTGGATCCATGCTGGATGGTTTGGTCTGTAATGTCATCTGATCTTTGGGTTGGTCTTCTAGCTTGACCAGGGGTCTTCCATTATATGGTATCTTCTTACATCTGGACATTCCTTGCATTCCAGGCAAGGTGTGGAGAAGCAGGCAATGTCAGCCATCTTTATATCTGTGTCATGTGTATGATCTGAAACCTGAATTATGTAAGGCAAATCGACATATTTCCCACAATCCCTTGTCAAGAGGTTAATTAAGTATTTGATGGAAAGGTCCTCCTCAACAGTCCCCCCTAAATACTTTATTAACCTTCTGACCCTACCGTGGTCCTCTAACAAATCAGCTCTAATGCTTTAACTGCAACCTTTTTTCATTTTTCTATCCGCTATACAAGCAATGCTAAGCCTTTGCCCCCACTGGTACAGACTGCTGATCAGAGAGTTGATCACATCCCGCACACACAGTTCACAGAGGCACAGGTAACTAGAACAGATTTATTTAATGCTGAAGAGCTTACTCAGAATTTGAGATTAATCGATTAGAAAGAGTAAGGCAATTGTAAGAATAAGCTTCTTACCGTTATGCTGCAGCTTTTAGCATTACTGTTTCTGAAAGGCTGATTCTCAGTCAATATCTGAGTGCTGTCCGCGTCTTCGAGACTTTTCTATCCGAATACACCTAATTGTATCACAACACTAATGGATGTCTTCTTGTCTCGGGTCTATAATCTACCACCAGGAGGCCTTTAACAAGATTTCCCTTAAACATGGATCCGATTACCTTCAGTAAAACACAGAGTAGCACTTTTACGGCTTCAAATACCAACAAATAAAACAATACCAGTTACCTACAAGTGTATGTTATCCTTAAAAAGTCACTTAAACCCTTAAAATAATTGATTGGTTCAGGTCAGATAATGTTTTTCCCACCATGAGCCCTTATTTGTGTAATGTTCCTGTACCCATTGTTCCCTTATGGTTATTTCCCATGTATCATCCCCAATCTAGAAATTCTCCATAAGGTTCTATGTGAGATAATCCAGCACTATGTGTGTTGTGACCCTCATTCTGCTGGTACAATGGACTCTTTACAGTGGTTGTTGTCTCCAGATGGGTTTTCCCTCAAGCTTCATGGAAGTTGCTGTGGTTGGGATAAGCTGGATCGGTCCACCTGATTGTGACTCAGGGATCATTCTGACTTGTCTTTTTAGGATCACCCAGTCTCCTGGCTGGAGACCATGTGCTCCTGACACTGATTTAGGATCTGGAATTGGAGGATACACATTTTTAACACACTATATAGGCAGTTGTATAAGGCTCGTACATCACTGGTCAGGACATCACACTGTATCTAAAGTATCTAAGAAATATAATCACATTGTAGGTGCTAAACCAAAAATATCTTATATTAAAATCTAATTATTAAGAAAAAGGAAAATTTGTTACATGATTTGCCAGCGTCCACCATTATCTTGGGGATCGTTACATTTTTATGTTATAATCATTAAAATTTTAAACAACATACACCCATGTGAGTATAGACACAATTAGATATTCCAATAAAGGAGGGGGCAGGGATTGGGGCAATAGCCCTAAACTCTCCCTACCTCGCAGCGGAGGTCGGCACCCTGTAAGGCAAATTGGTGCCCCCGCTCACCGACGGCTCACCCTTCCTATCCCTACACTGCTAATGCTAATACGTGCTGCTAATGTCAGTGAGGAAATATAGAAACCGTGAGATACAGGGGATAAAGAGGCGTCAATATGCAATTACATATCCAATTCATTCCCAAAGATTAAATATTCACACTCTGTATTTACATAGCTGTTTGGTAGCTTAAATCAATATGATACAGCAAATTCAAGAACCAAACCTTAAAATAAATTAAATATCTCACATGTATAACATGTACCCACTGTATCAATATAATAATAATAATAAGGCCAGGTAAAGTCATGAGGAGATCTCGTCCAATCACAGACCCTCCACTGTCCAATTCACACTCAGGCTAATAAAATAAACGCATATTTATCAGACACTTAGCATGAAAGAAGCGCAACGCATTTCTCCCCTCTTCGCAGTGGCAGACAGGGGTTCATCAGGGGCATCCCCAGGTACTGTAAGATCTTTATAATGACCTGTGCTATAGAATATGTACTTTTACCGCTTTTTAGGAACTCCATCTTTACATACCACCAGCACCATGAGTTTTTCAGCAGTAACGTTTTCCACACTGGATATGTTTCAGAGCAGGCCTGAAAAGAAATTCACTCAACACGCACAAACCTCATATAAACCTACTCATGGTAGATGTATATGACTAATCTGCAATCACCGGAGCAGTAGAGCAGATGAGGGGGGTGTTTCTACGAGGTCTTTACAGTTTTTTCTACCTTAATAGGCACACGTCTTACAAGACTGGATGTGTCTGGCCACCTGGGTACTGAAGCAGTGGTGCCGCCCATATCTTGTCCATCCCAACACCTTTGTCACATGGGTTACCTGGGCCATTATTGAGTAGATCTCTCATGGCAGAGAAAGCTTACCGCCCTTTATCCACAGACCTTCCTCAGTCACTGGCTCCCTGCGTCTCACACGCCGTTCCTTGCTGAATCGCTTGTTCCTGTAAGGATTTAAGAACACAAGGAGTGACAGATGTCACGGATGACGTGACAGGAGCCACCGAGGTACTGGTCTGCATTGGACTCTCAACTCTAGGCCCATTCTTCTTTGTTGTGCACCTGTGCGAGCATCTCCTCCGGCTGCTGCCCATATCCACATTTTGACTATCTTACCCCTTTCCGCTCTACAAACCACAGTGATCGCAAATCTTCAACTCGTTCTCCTATGGGAGTGGTTGGATTTTTATTACCTCATGTTGCGTAACCTCAGCATATCCAGTGCAGAATCAACCAGCATCTTGGTATCGGGATCCATCTACGGAAAAACTCAAAATCAGCATTAGCAATGGGCTCATCTGAGACATGTTCAAAACCTGACAATTCTTGTTACATCAGAGCAATCATGAGATATATGTATGTCTGCTGTATCCTCCTTACAGATAAAAATATAAAGAACACTTAATAGAAAAACCCAATCGATGAACAAATTAAAACCTTAAATAATACGTGTGACTTTCCACATCATCTTCCCCCCCTTTTTGAATCTATTATCCAAAGCATAATTAGATTCAAAAACTGTGTGGCCCCGGAGCTCTACATTTAGGCATACAAGTCACATTGTGTAGATTGTACCTAATCGGGAACAAAATAAATATTATGGTATGTATAACCTTATAATAGAAAACTATTTCAATGGCTTTTCAACCTTCGCTTGAACCACAGAAATCTGCATTACAATCTTTCTTTCTATAAAAAGGAAGCAGATTATTCAATACATTAAATATAAAACACAGAATTCCATAAATCATCCACATTCCTTAAATCAAATTATTGTAATTATTAATAAATTATTATTATTATTATTATTATTATTATTATTATTATTATTATTAATAATAATAATAATAATAATAACTATAATAATAACGTAGCACAACCTCTAGATATTGGATGTAGAGGTGTTCATATTTGAAACATTGAAAAGATTATCAGCATCTCTGTGATACTGTCCTATAACTTGAAGGGATAAAAGAATCTAGAACAAATAAACTGGCCATGTGGGAAAACAAAATGTTGATTTGCCATAGAAAAATTATCTAACAGACTTCTATGCTTGAAAAGCTATCAATGAATCTAAACATGTCCACAGTTAACTTTCATTTCTTTGGGATAAAATTAGTAAAATAAAACTATTGTCAATGACCTTTTTTCCAATATAATTTGCAATGAATTAAATGCAGTAAGCCCCTTTTTTTTTTGTTTCTCTTGGGCTGCTCTCACAATAGATCGAAGGTGAGATGAAAAGCCTGCACTACAGGTTTTGTTTTGTTTTTCTTTCTAAAAGTTGCTACTTCCCCCAAAAGCCAAAAGCACACTGTTCATTTTCCCTGGACACGAGTGATATTTCCCTCCTTCTGTTGGATTTTTTTATTATTATTTATTTATTTATTTTCCTTTCTGCAAGACATGGATATCCCATGGATATATTTATCTATTTATTTTTTTTTAAACATTCAACTCTCAGGATCAATCTATCAGATCCATAACTGGAATATTTATTTATTTTCATCAGATCTATTTTAAGGTACGTTTATTTTAAGGTTTTTCTCTTATTCTTTTATTGCTTATTAATTAATAAGATATTGCTCCTTGTGACTGTCCTGACTCAATCCAACCTGCACACTGGATCTATATTAAGTGTCTTCCACAACTACCCAATCATTCAATATTCCATCTTTTAGTACTATAAACATTTACTAACACTTCATGTTATTCAGTGGCTGCAGTTTTGTCAGCTGCACTGAGGCCTATAGAAAATGGCCCCACAGCACGTGATTTCCTTCTCTTTGTTGGGATTGCAGCATCATGTGGGGGGGGAAGGTAAACTTTTTTTTTTTTTTCTCTCAACTATTTCCCCCTATAGTCCATAGTCTGGATTTTATACATACACACCACACATACATTTATATATATCATATACACACATTCAGGTAGATACAGTCCTGATCCAACTACAGTTAAAAACACTCATGTTTCTGTCTAAGTATATAGTAGTCCATCCAATCCATTGCACATCCCCAGACTCACTTTCTGTCTCTGTCTCAATCATGCCTCAGCCATGTGCTTCATCCACCATTTTAAAATCTGATCTAAAATGTCTGCCTCCATGATTAGCACATGGTTTATCACAGGATTGCGGCCTAGAGTCCCCACATCCCAACAAAGTCCACTTTCATCCGGATCTTTCCGGCACAACTAGACACCGCTTCATCAATTTTTCCATCTTTCTTTCAAGATAAACAACACCAACAAACAAACACAGGAGTAGATGACTCACAACTGACACACAACTTGAACACTAAGTAAAGTTTCTGTTAAGTCTGCAGCAGGCGCCTCGGCACGGTGTCCCTGCCCAGTTTCTACATGGTCCGTAATTCATAAAGACACCAATGGTGTCACCCCTGACTACAAGGTGTCTATACCGGCCGATTCGCCTCTCTTGGAGGACTTACAACTAGCCTAATAAAAAACCACCTAGTATCACCCCTGACTACAAGGTGTCTATACCGGCCGATTCGCCTCTCTTGGAGGACTTACAACTAGCCTAATAAAAAACCACCTAGTATCACCCCTGACTACAAGGTGTCTATACCGGCCGATTCGCCTCTCTTGGAGGACTTACAACTAGCCTAATAAAAAACCACCTAGTATCACCCCTGACTACAAGGTGTCTATACCGGCCGATTCACCTCTCTTGGAGGACTTATAACTAGCCTAATAAAAAACCACCTAGTATCACCCAAGCTTGCGCTAAGCCCCAATGGTATCCGTACCAGCCATTTCACGTCCAGCGTTAGGCCCCAAGACTACCACGTACCAGCCACAATGCGCAACTTAAACGCTATGCCCCAATGGTATCCGTACCAGCCATTCCACGCTACACTGCGCTAGGCCCCAAGATTACCATGTACCAGCAGTCCCACGTATTTCCTCACAGAGCCATAAACTGTATCACAGGCGACAACCGTATACTATACCACAGACAATATCCTTTACCATATCAACAAATTTGAGAGCCCGTGAAAAACACGTGCCTAACCTGACCGATTAAAACCTGCCCTATATCTCTTGGTCTTGTACCAAACCGTATTAACTACTTAAGTTTCCACTAGAACCACAAACCATATCACAGGCGACAACTAACAGAACTCATAAACCCACATGCTCTCTTCACAAATACACAACAGGCAGCAGGCAACTGAATATGTGACGGTTCTTCTGAGATTAACATGGCCAATAGCCGTGAGACCCGTCTGCCCGTCAACAGATACCCCAACAAACCGGACACAGTCAGGCAATCAGTGCCACACACCCCACCGAGACCACGGGAAGACTACAGATTATGAAAAATCAGCAGACCTACCGTACTCTCGTTCGGAAGTGATCAATTTCCTGGGGTGTCCAGCACGTCATGCCATTCCAGTTGCCGGTTCATCAGGATTTCAGGTGTCTCCGTCTATTGGCTCCACGTTGGGCATCAATAATGTTAGGGTGAACTCTTAACCAGAGATCACTAGTTGCCTACTGCCTGGCCAAATTGGTGTGGATCGAGTGCATGCTTGAAAAATGAGATCAGACACAGTCGGATATTCATCTTTCCTCGACAGAAGTCAGCCCATGCTCTGCTTTATTACAACTGAGCTTGCTCTGATATAACCTTGCAAAGGGGCATGTCCGGGTGTGTTCATTGGTCAGTGGGTCGAACAATGTGTTAGTCCATGAGCTGATTGGTAAGCGTCATTGTAGGCGGGTCTATGACATCATTGGATGGATCCATGGTGATGGTGATGGGAGGGACGTCATCTGGTGGATCCATGCTGGATGGTTTGGTCTGTAATGTCATCTGATCTTTGGGTTGGTCTTCTAGCTTGACCAGGGGTCTTCCCTTATATGGTATCTTCTTACATCTGGACATTCCTTGCATTCCAGGCAAGGTGTGGAGAAACAGGCAATGTCAGCCATCTTTATATCTGTGTCATGTGTATGATCTGAAACCTGAATTATGTAAGGCAAATCGACATATTTCCCACAATCCCTTGTCAAGAGGTTAATTAAGTATTTGATGGAAAGGTCCTCCTCAACACCAGTACCTCACCTCCAATTTACTGGTGTGTGAGTCGGAATGGAGCACTCTGCCCTTTACTGATCCAGCCTCTGGCCCATCAAGTGTCACTCTCATTTAATCAGTCCATAAAACCTTTGAAAAATCAGTCTTAAGATATTTCTTGTCCCAGTCTTGACGTTTTATGTATGGCACACCTTGTGCTTTTTGATACTCCAGTAACGTTGCAGCTCTGGAATATGGCCAAACTGGTGGCAAATGGCATCTTGGCAACTTCACGCTTGATTTTCCTCAATTCATGGGCAGTTATTTTGCGCCTTTTTTACCCAACACGCTTCTTGCGACCCTGTTGGCTATTTGCCATGAAACACTTTATTGTTCGGTGATCACGTTTAAAATGTTTGGCAATTTTTAAGACTGCTGCATCTTTCTGCAAGACATCTCACAATTTTGGACTTTTCAGAGCCTGTCAAATCTCTCTTCTGACCCATTTTGCCAAAGGAAAGGAAGTTGCATAATGATTAAGCAAACCTTATATAGGGTGTTGATGTCATTACACCACACCCCTCCTCATTACAGAGATGCACATCACCTGATTTACTTAATTGGTAGTTGGCTCTCAAGCCTATACAGCTTGGAGTAGGACAACATGTATAAAAAGTGTCATGTGATCAAAATACTCATTTGCCTAATAATTCTGCACACAGTGTATGTTTTCAAAATGTTGTGTTTGTTGCTTATGGCAACAGTGTCCTACGCACACGGGAAAATAAAATGGTGAAGTCTAATGCGATATTCACAGCAACTGAGAGCAGAGGAGTGATAAAATTCTTGTTTCTGCAAGGAAAGTCTGTAAAGCATGTTCATGGTGATATGTCGCAGACATTGAGGGATCAATGCCTTTCATATTCCACAGTTAAAAACTGGGTTGCCAACTTTAATATGGAAATGCAGCAGGGACTAAAACTTAACTTTTACTAGTAAATAGATAAAATCAGTAATAATAATAATGGCGCCACTATTTGCCTAGCACACATAGGTCCATCACCTTGTTGGCCTGTGCTGATCCCTGCCACTGCAGGTCGATCTCTCCCAATTTTTTCCTCCGTCTCCCCTGAGGAACTCTCATTACTGAGAGGGAAACGCGTCGGGAGGAATTGTTTGTTTTTTGGTTGCGGGGCAGACATTCTATTTGGGTGCTGCCCTTGTCAGGGCGGAAGTTCATTCACGGGGCACGACAGGGTTTGTAGTATACCTGTCCACCTGATCCTTCTGGCCTGTGACCTCTCACCTTGGGACCGATGTGCAGTCCAGCCCATGGATGAAGCTTGGGTGAGATCAAGCCTATGCGCTGCCATGTGGCATTTTGTTGTTGTTTGCACAATTTATGCACAAGCACCTTACTATTATTATTATTACTGATTTTATCTATTTACTAGTAAAAGTTAAGTTTTAGTCCCTGCTGCATTTCTGTTACTTTTTGGACTATTGGGCATTACATTTTCTGCTTAGCAGACCTGCTGTTATACAACTTTAATATGGGCCACTTAAGCACCAATGAGGATGAACGTCCTGTACGATCAAGAGTGGTTATTGTTCCGGAGATTGTCGATGTTGTGCACAACTTCATACTGGATAATCCACGAATTTCAGCTAAAGCAATAGCAGACATCAAGGAGACTTCCCGTGAACGTGTTTGTGTCATTATCCATGAACATTTGGACATAAGGAAGCGATCTGCAAAATGGGTCCCCAAATGTTTGACAACAGATCAGAGAAGCATGCGAGTGAAGACTTCCCGGTCCATGTTTCAGCATTTCTGGACTGATGAGAACTTTATGGATCGACTGGTCACTATGGATGAGACCTGAATTTATTTGTATGACCCTGAAAACAAGGAGCAGTCAAAAGAGTGGTGACACAGTGGTTCTTGTCATCCAAAGAATTTTAAGGTGATGGCGTCTGTGTTCTGGGAAAAGGAAGTTGTGCTGCTAGTGGACTACCTTCAAAAGGGTTCCACCATCAATGCAAGGTATTACATTGAACTTTTGGACCAATTAAAGACAGCTCTGAAGTCCTAAAGGTACTGCAAGCTGTCCAAAGGAATCTTGTTCCTGCAAGACAATGCCTCCACTCACACTGCACAAGCTACCACGGCCAAACTGGCAAAGCTGGGCTTCTAGCTGGTTTACCACCCACCCTATTCACCAGATCTAGCTTCGTCCAACTATCATCTGTTTCCAAACCCGTAGAAACACCTCAAGGGTTCCAAATTTTACACCATTTCTGATGCCATGGCTGCTTTGGATGCCTGGTTTGAGGCACAACCGAAATCCTTCTTTTTGCTAGGCTTACAGAACTTGGAATACCGATGTAAGAAGTGTGGTGTCATCAGTGGAGAGTATGTGGAATAAATGGAAAGCTTTATCATCGTATCTCTTTTCTTTCTGGGTAAAGCCAAAGACTTATCAGCAGCCCCTTGTATTTTTATTGTATATTTATTTAAAATACCATTTTCAAACCTTCATCCAAAGTATTGTATGATGCTTTAGAAAAGACATCAGCTGGATTGACTGCAATCTACGGTAAGTGGTATTATTTTCCAAAATGTCATTCTAATATTTTAAAAAAGAGGCATCCAATAGCACTATACACCTGCCTTGTCTGATTTATGTACAACCAAATTGTTGTTATTTTTTGACAAACAATTGAGAAGTGGTCCTGCGCCACCATGGATTACCTTGTCAATAGCTGTATAGGAGACCTTCTGCTCAAATCCTCCGGGTTCCAAACAATGGCCAGGGGTGCGCGCTTAAGTCAGACAGGACATCAACTGCATACTTCAAATGGAAGAAGGAAGGCGGAACTCTCCATGACTATTGTGTAAAGATTCAGTTTATTCAAACAGGTGCTTTAATAACATGCGGGGTAGATGCCGGGTTCGGGCTCTCAGAGGACTACGGCCATTTTGTGCGGGGTTGCGCTTCTACGGGTCCTTAGCAGTGAACGGAAACCGCCTTCCTCAAAAAGGTGCACCCGGTCTACGTCACCGCCAATTAAAAACAACACCGATTGCTGAAAAAGACAATGAGGGAACACATGCAATACTACAGGTATCATATACAGTATATAGCGACACCTATTATATTACAAGAAAACACAAAGATCGTTCCTATCATTAAGACCACAACTGCCCTGAACAATTACTCTAGCTTCAATCCGTAACAACATCTTGTGTAGATCACCTCCTTGAGGAGGAAGATTAACCCTGACCAGACCTGCAAACCGCAAGGAGTGATTTTCCTGAATATGGTTAATCAGGCGGTTGGAGCCTTTTTTCGTGGTGATGGAATTATAGTGTTCTTTGAACTGTTCATATAATGGTCTAATAGTCTTGCCAATATAAAACCTGCCGCAAGGGCAGAAGATAATGTAAACAACAAATTTAGTTTACATTTTTTTAACCGTATGATCATAAGGTCTGATTTTTAACGGGTTAATAGTGATATATAATTGGCAAAACCGACAATTACCACATCGGAAATTTCCAGATGGACAAACCTGGTCCAACCAAGTGCTGAATCGCTTTAACCTATTCTGGACTAGTATATCTTTTAGGTTATTGGTCCTCCGGTATGTAATAAGGGGCTTGAATTGTGTGACATCTTTTAACACCGGGTTAAAATATGACAAATTCTATTGTCCATAGGGCCAAATTGGAAACTGAACACAAATCTGAGTGGGTTGTTGCTTTTTTAGTGGCATGCTCTTTAACAGAACAATTAGTTTTTCTATAATTTTTAACCGCTTTTACAAAAGATTCATGAATTACACTGTCAGGATAGTATCTTTTTTGGAGATGTACTGTTAGATCTGCAGCCAGTTCCAGGAATGTAGCTTCATTATTATTAACTCTTTTGAGTCTGAGGAACTGGCTGTTTGGGAGGGCTATTTTTGTATGTCTGGGATGGGCACTATTAAAGTGTAATAACACATTGGATGCAATTGGCTTCTTAAAAACCCGTATAAAAATTGTGCCATCCCTGACATCAATGTCAACATCCAAAAAAATTCAGAGAGTCTCCGTGACGGGGTATGTGACAGAGCAGGCAGGGACACCAGGCCAATGAACAATCCAACAAATTTGATTGAGGCAGGAAGCATAGAACATCCATTATCAATATTGTTCTTTAGAGTCCACAATGAATCCTCAAAGTTCCGGGGGCGCCACCCAGAAATCTGACGCCAGAGAATACGTAGAAGTAATCCTTGGAAGAAGTCAATGGATTCAAAAGATGAGGGACGCAACCCAATCCCACGAGACAGCTTCCATAAATCTACACACAGGCGCCAGGTTCTTGCCTCAGCGAAGATCCCAGCTGCTTGAACCTCAGCACACACTCAACTGACTGATCACCAAGAGTGTGTTCTCAAGTGCCTGTGGATCAACCCCTAGAGAGGAAGAGTTCACACTCACTTTTGAGTATGTGGCTATCTATGTAGAAGTCTTCAGAAGCTCCTGGCTCCATTGTCTCCCAAAGGCCTGTCTATTGGAGTCACCTCCAGCTGAGAAGAACGCAAACAGAAATCCAGCCTACATGACACTATATGGCATAGAGTACATGAATACAGGTCAAGGGGGAGAGGTTGTTTACATTATTCTCTGCCCTTGCAGCAGGTTTTATATTAGAAAGACTATTAGACCTTTATATGTACGGTTCAAAGAACACTATAATTCCATCACCACAAAAGAAGCTTCCCCCCGCTTGATTAACCATATACAGGAAAATCATGATGATAACTCATACTACTTGTGGTTTGCAGGTCTGGTCTGATGCAGTTGTTATTTTTTTAGTTCACGAATGGCATTATACTGATTTTTGGTTAAACTATATAACTTTTTAGGCTGGGGCCACATGAGCATTAACGTGATTGCATCGCATGACACTTGGCTCCCGCTCTGCTGGAGTGTAGGCCAAGTGTCGTGCTACTGTGACCTGATCCTGCGATAGCAGCACAACTGCGGAGGAGAGGGACAGGCGCTGCGGAGGAGAAGGAGGGACTAATCTCCCTATCTCCTCCGTTAAGACAAAACAATCACTGATCTCGGGGAGACCAGCCAGAGAAAACACTGCCAGCAGCCATCAAAGGCGCTCAACACAGTGAAATCCTAGGTGCATTGCCCCCTGGGAAGTATGCAAATCAAAAAAGGTCCGTGAAGCCTCTGTTAGGAGTCTCAACACAGAAAATAGCCAGACATCCCTCTGGGAAGGACCTAGCCAAGGAGTGGCTCTTTTTAGGAGACCACCATAACCACCATATTAAGTGGCCCTTTTAGTCAATATCCAACTCTTTGACAAGTTTAAAGATATGACAAGGGGAATACCAAGGCCAGGTATCCATCCACAGACAGCTGTTTTGGGGTATTGCCCCTCATCAGTGTGGAGTAGGATTCTGGCTAGGGGGGAGCAATGCCTAGTAGACCAGTAAGACAAAACAATCACTGATCTCGGGGAGACCACTCCTTGTCTAGGTCCTTCTCGGAGGGATATCTGGCTATTTTCAGTGTCGAGACTCCTAACAGAGGCTCCACGGACCTTTTTTTGATTTGCATGTCTCCTTCGTTGTCAGCTGATGCGTATATCGCACTGCACTCCGCTGTAATGCGAGTGCAATGCAATGTTTCTCTCGCACCCATAAACTTTCATGGGTGCGAGTGAAAACAAATCAGATTCCACCCACAGAATGCCGCAACTGTTTTTTCTGTCCGATTAGGACTGAGAAAAAAATTGTTCATGGGAGCTGCTCCATGGAGTAACATTGGACCGAGTGAAATGCGATTTTTTTATCGCATTCCACTCTCCATTTTACTCGCCGTGTGTCTTTAGCCTTACAGTTATTGTAGGAGACATAACAGTGCAGAGCCAACAGGTCCTTTTCTACCAATATCTAATGATGGTACGCGAGATGTTACTGTATAATAATGAGGGTTTGAGACGTTTGGTTTTACATCATGATACCCCACCAATTCTTCCAAATTACGATCCTCATCCATTTAGTTTAGCATTACAATGACCTTCTGTTCAGAGAAGGAGAATCCTTCAAATTCATTAAATGTAAATTTGTTACTAGAGTAATTCTGACCTGAAACTTTTCTATCCTCATCAAAAAAATGCCAGAGACAAAATTTAAGCCCCTGTCCAGGACTTCGATCTGCCCAACCGATAAGACTGTGGGTTTCAAAACCAAAACATTATGTCACGCCAGAGCGTACAGACACTCAGTGTGCAGCGTAATATAAGGGTGGAAACGGGAATAGTTAAAAAAAAAAGTCCTGATGATGGGGAGAGGGGACACCTCCTCCAAATCGCTTGAGTCTGTACCCTATGCTCCCTAATGTCTCTATAAGGCCCCCCCCACCCTGTCATCATCATGTACCTATATTGGATTAGAAATTTCGGTCTGGTTGAGCGCTAGTAAATGGGCTGCCAGTCTTTGTAAAATGATTTGCTTTATTATTAATAGTAATAAAAAAGCTCCTGTTTTACACAACGCGTTTCAGCAAAATCTCTGTTGCTTTCCTCAGGTATCCTAGTTACCTGAGGAAAGCAACAGAGATTTTGCTGAAACGCGTTGTGTAAAACAGGAGCTTTTTTATTACTATTAATAATAAAGCAAATCATCTTACAAAGACTGGCAGCCCATTTATTAGCGCTCAACCAGACCGAAATTTCTAATCCAATATATTCACACTCCCGACAAGGGAATTCGGTTAGAGCTGCTCTGAGGAACAGGACCTGCCAGGTCTAACTCGAACCACTTAGCTGAAGGACGGAGGATCGCACAGGTGCTCCAGGATCCAAGGTGCCGGTGAATCTCAGGAGCCAGCAGCGATACCAAATCCGGATTCATTCAGCACAGTAACGGTAACGCCAGCGGAGACAGCCCCTTACTCTGGAGGAAATATCTATCTACCTACCACCGGGGTTGTGCGAGGGCGCACAACCTCTTCAGGTGAGCAAATCCATATTTGTATTAATATAATTTCAGCCCACGGGTGCTTCTCATATGCGCTACCTCTTCCTTTTTTGCAGTGATCATCATGTACCTAGGTCCTCGCTCACCTTGAACTCATCCTGGCTAGAGAGAAGGCCAGTGAGAGCAGTAGTCTCACCACTGCAATAATACAACACAAGGTAAAGGAGACAGAGGGAAATAGACACAAAAAGGAAGAACACTTCAAGCTCTTCCAATGCAGATGAACACCACAGCTGCAATAGCCACAACTCCTCATCTCCTTCAGCGACAGGCTCATTCCAAAGTGATTACAAAAGAGATGCACCTGAGATTAAAGATACAAAGGATAGCCAGATTATAATGGGTCCTTAACCCCTACAGCATTAAAAGAAGGTACATTCACTCAAATCAAGTTATAAACATGAGAACAATAACACACTGTGACCTTCTGATCCCAGACTCAACAGAGCGGACACACTCATTACACTTTATCCATAAATGTATTCATATTCAACTTCATTTTTTCTTGTTCCGTATTGGATGTTTTTCATATCCTTCTTATTGAGTTATAAGGAATATAGTCTGAAGTTTTCAGATCTGTAGATCTTTGCAGTGTCCGTGCAATAGTTATTGTGAGGGATTTTCTTCAAGATTTACTTCTGTGAAAGAAGGTGTTTGCCCGACATTGCGCTATGAGCCAAATGGCTATCATGGTGCAGAGAAAGGCGGCAATCGATCTCCACCCTAGAAGTGGGACTCCTGGGACAAAGGAGGTGACAAAATTGGAGTTGGAAAACTGTGTGTTCAGTGTTGGTCAGAAATAAACTCCATTTTAGTATAGATTATTACTTATGTTGTGCTCTGATCTGGAAGAACAGGAATTGTGAGCACTTTGGGAATGTCACAGAATGGATTGATAAAGGTATAACTAGATTGTCCCCATTATTTAGAGGAATGTAATATGTACATTGTGTAATGTTCAGCAAAGATTTGGGTAACAGAAGAATGACTTTCACTATCTGCAATTATTATTTTACTTGATAAAGGATAAAAATAAACATTTCTGACATGCAAAATCAAAACCAAAAAATTAGTGACCAATATAGCCACCTTTCCTTATGATGACACTCAGCAGCCGACCATCCATAGATTCTGTCAGTTGCTTGATCTGTTTACGATCAACATTGCGTGCAGCAGCCACCACAGCCTCCCAGACAATGTTCAGAGAGGTGTACTGTTATCCCTCCCTGTAGATCTCACATTTTATGAGGGACCACAGGTTCTCTATGGGG
Source organism: Anomaloglossus baeobatrachus (assembly GCF_048569485.1). Lineage (NCBI taxonomy): Eukaryota > Metazoa > Chordata > Amphibia > Anura > Aromobatidae > Anomaloglossus > Anomaloglossus baeobatrachus. The sequence continues at coordinate 753,624 of NW_027441790.1, read as the reverse complement.
TTCAGATCAGGTGAGCAAGGGGGCCCATGTCATTATTTTTTCATCTTTTAGACCTTTACTGGCCAGCTACGCTGTGGAGTAGATGGATGCATGTGATGGAGCATTGCCTGCATGAAAATCATGTTTTTCTTTAACAAATACCTACTTCTTCCTGTACCATTGCTTGAAGAAATTGTCTTCCAGAAACTAGCAGTAGGTCTGGGAGCTGAGCTTCACTCCATCCTCAACCCGAAAAGGTCACACAAGTTTATCTTTGATGATACCAGCCCATGCCAGTACCCCACCTCCACCTTGCTGACGTCTGAGTCGGAGTGGAGCTCTCTGCCCTTTACTGATCCAGCCTCTGGCCCATCCATCTGGCCCATCAAGAGTCACTCTCATTTCATCAGTCCATAAAACCTGTGAAAAATCAGTCTTAAGATATTTCTTGGCCCAGTCTTGACGTTTTATCTTCTGTTTCTTGTTCAGAGGTGGTGGTTTTTCAGCCTTCCTTACCTTGGCCATGTCCCTGAGTATGGCACACCTTGTGCTTTTTGATACTCCAGTAACGTTGTAGCTCTGAAATATGGCCAAACTGGTGGCAAATGGCATCTTGGCAGCTTCACGCTTGATTTTCCTCAATTCATGGGCAGTTATTTTGCGCCTTTTTTGCCCAACACGCTTCTTGCGACCCTGTTGGCTATTTGACATGAAACACTTGATTGTTCGTTGATCACGCTTCAAAAGTTTGTCAATTTCAAGACTTCTGCATCCCCCTGCAAGACATCTTACAATTTTGTCACGTCTATTTGCAGCTTCCAGTTTCGCACCTTAAGAGCCCCTGACAACACTTATAAATACAAATAAAACTGGGAACAGATCAAACACAAAACCCCACTGCATACACGTCATACACACACGGCTCCGCTCCGTACACCTCGTACACACACGGCTCCGCTCCGTACACCTCGTACACACGGCTCCGCTCCGTACACACACGGCTCCACTCCGTACATCTCGTACACACGCGGCTCCGCTCCGTACACCTCGTACACACGCGGCTCCGCTCCGTACACCTCGTACACACGGCTCCGCTCCGTACACCTCGTACACACGCGGCTCCGCTCCGTACACCTCGTACACACGCGGCTCCGCTCCGTACACCTCGTACACACGCGGCTCCGCACACCTCGTACACACGCGGCTCCGCTCCGTACACCTCGTACACACGCGGCTCCGCACACCTCGTACACACGCGGCTCCGCACACCTCGTACACACACGGCTCCGCTCCGTACACCTCGTACACACAAGGCTCTGCTCCGTACACCTCGTACACACACACGACTCCGCTCCGTATACCTCGTACACACACGGCTCCGTTCCGTACACCTCGTACACACACACGACTCCGCTCCGTATACCTCGTACACACACGGCTCCGTTCCGTACACCTCGTACACACGCGGCTCCGCTCCGTACACCTCGTACACACGCGGCTCCGCTCCGTACACCTCGTACACACGCGGCTCCGCTCCGTACACCTCGTACACACGCGGCTCCGCTCCGTACACCTCGTACACACGCGGCTCCGCTCCGTACACCTCGTACACACGCGGCTCCGCACACCTCGTACACACGCGGCTCCGCACACCTCGTACACACACGGCTCCGCTCCGTACACCTCGTACACACAAGGCTCTGCTCCGTACACCTCGTACACACACACGACTCCGCTCCGTATACCTCGTACACACACGGCTCCGTTCCGTACACCTCGTACACACACACGACTCCGCTCCGTATACCTCGTACACACACGGCTCCGTTCCGTACACCTCGTACACACGCGGCTCCGCTCCGTACACCTCGTACACACGCGGCTCCGCTCCGTACACCTCGTACACACGCGGCTCCGCTCCGTACACCTCGTACACACGCGGCTCCGCACACCTCGTACACACGCGGCTCCGCACACCTCGTACACACACGGCTCCGCTCCGTACACCTCGTACACACAAGGCTCTGCTCCGTACACCTCGTACACACACGACTCCGCTCCGTATACCTCGTACACACACGGCTCCGTTCCGTACACCTCGTACACACACGACTCCGCTCCGTATACCTCGTACACACACGGCTCCGTTCCGTACACCTCGTACACACACGGCTCCGCTCCGTACACCTCGTACACACACGGCTCTGGTCCGTACACACGCGGCTCAGCTCCGCTCCGTACACCTCGTACACACACGGCTCCGTTCCGTACACCTCGTACACACATGGCTCCGCTCCGTACACCTCGTACACACACGGCTCCGCTCCGTACACCTCGTACACACACGGCTCCGCTCCGTACACCTCATACACACTCGGCTCTGCTCCGTACACCTCGTACACACACGGCTCCGCTCCGTACACCTCGTACACACACAGCTCTGCTACATCCACACTGTAAACCCCTCCTGACCCCACACATAACCTTCCCCTCATCCAGCACCATGACAACCAGCACAGCAGAGTCCTGCATACACTGAGGAGCTGATCATGTGACCCCTGACTCCTCCCCTCCATGTGACATCATCACAGGTCCTGTAAGCACAGAGCAGCCATATATCTAGTGTGCGGCTCTGCAGGTGGAGGTAGGTGCAGGGTATTATATATCTAGTGTGCGGCTCTGCAGGTGGAGGTAGGTGCAGGTATTATATATCTAGTGTGCGGCTCTGCAGGTGGAGGTAGGTGCAGGGTATTATATATCTAGTGTGCGGCTCTGCAGGTGGAGGTAGGTGCAGGGCATTATATATCTAGTGTGCGGCTCTGCAGGTGGAGGTAGGTGCAGGTTATTATATATCTAGTGTGCGGCTCTGCAGGTGGAGGTAGGTGCAGGGTATTATATATCTAGTGTGCGGCTCTGCAGGTGGAGGTAGGTGCAGGGTATTATATATCTAGTGTGCGGCTCTGCAGGTGGAGGTAGGTGCAGGTTATTATATATCTAGTGTGCGGCTCTGCAGGTGGAGGTAGGTGCAGGGTATTATATATCTGTGTGCGGCTCTGCAGGTGGAGGTAGGTGCAGGGTATTATATATCTAGTGTGCGGCTCTGCAGGTGGAGGTAGGTGCAGGGTATTATATATCTAGTGTGCGGCTCTGCAGGTGGAGGTAGGTGCAGGGTATTATATATCTAGTGTGCGGCTCTGCAGGAGGAGGTAGGTGCAGGGTATTATATATCTAGTGTGCGGCTCTGCAGGTGGAGGTAGGTGCAGGGTATTATATATCTAGTGTGCGGCTCTGCAGGTGGAGGTAGGTGCAGGGTATTATATATCTAGTATGCGGCTCTGCAGGTGGAGGTAGGTGCAGGGTATTATATATCTAGTGTGCGGCTCTGCAGGTGGAGGTAGGTGCAGGGTATTATATATCTAGTGTGCGGCTCTGCAGGTGGAGGTAGGTGCGGGGTATTATATATCTAGTGTGCGGCTCTGCAGGTGGAGGTAGGTGCAGGGTATTATATATCTAGTGTGCGGCTCTGCAGGTGGAGGTAGGTGCGGGGTATTATATATCTAGTGTGCGGCTCTGCAGGTGGAGGTAGGTGCGGGGTATTATATATCTAGTGTGCGGCTCTGCAGGTGGAGGTAGGTGCAGGGTATTATATATCTAGTGTGCGGCTCTGCAGGTGGAGGTAGGTGCAGGTTATTATATATCTAGTGTGCGGCTCTGCAGGTGGAGGTAGGTGCAGGGTATTATATATCTAGTGTGCGGCTCTGCAGGTGGAGGTAGGTGCAGGGTATTATATATCTAGTGTGCGGCTCTGCAGGTGGAGGTAGGTGCAGGGTATTATATATCTAGTGTGCGGCTCTGCAGGTGGAGGTAGGTGCAGGGTATTATATATCTAGTGTGCGGCTCTGCAGGTGGAGGTAGGTGCAGGGTATTATATATCTAGTGTGCGGCTCTGCAGGTGGAGGTAGGTGCAGGTTATTATATATCTAGTGTGCGGCTCTGCAGGTGGAGGTAGGTGCAGGGTCTCTGTTATTTTGGGATCATCATTATCATTAACCCCTTCATGTCTCAGCTATTTTCACCTTTAACCAGTTCAGGACCAGTTTCCCGCTATTCCTGACCGGCTCATTTACATTCAGTTTAACCCCTTAAGGACGGAGCCAGTTTTGTACTTCATGACTCGTCCATTTTCTACAATTCTGACCGGTGTCACTTTGACAGGTTTCGAGAGGTAACGCCAAAAAGTGGACCCCACGGTTTATTACCCACTTTCTTATGAGTGCGGTGATACCCCACATGTGGTCAGAAACCTCTGTTTGGACAAATGGGAGGAGCCGGAACAGAAGGAGCAATGTTTGAATTTTGGAAAGCAAATTTGGCTGAAATAGATTGCGGGCACCATGTAGCATTTGCAGGGCCCCAAGGTACCGAAACAGCAGAAACCCCCACAAGTTACTCCATTTTTCAAACTAGACCCCCTCAAGGATTTTATCTAGATGTTTGGTGAGCACCTGGACCCCACAGTTTGTTAATCAATTTTTTTTTTAGCTCAGGAATACCCTACATGTGGTAAAAACCTCTGTTTGGACAAGCGAGAGGGCTCAGAATGGAAGGAGCACCATGTGAATTTTGGAAAAGTTGAAATAAATGGCACCATGTCGCATTTGCAGAGCCCCTAAGGTACCTATACAGCAGAAACCCCTACAAGTGACCCCAGTTTGGACACTAAACCAATGCTGGCTGCAGCCTCAGCGTCTCCCTCAGAGGTTCAATCTTGTTTCTTCTCTCTTGTAAAGGTACCGTCACACTAAACAACTTACCAGCGATCTCAATAACGATACAACCTGATAGGGATCGCTGGTAAGTTGCTAGGAGGTCGCTGGTGAGATGTCACACTAAGCGATGCTCCAGCGATCCCACCAGCAACCTGACCTGGCAGGGATCGCTGGAGCATCGCTACACGGGTTGCTGGTGAGCTGTCACACAGGCAGATCTCACCAGCAAGTAGTGACGAGCCCCCAGCCAGCAGCGCCGCGTGGAAGCGTTGCTGCGCTTGGTAACTAAGGTAAATATCGGGTAACCAACCCGATATTTACCTTGATTACCAGCGCACACCGCTTAGCGCTGGCTCCCTGCACACCTAGCCACAGTACACATCGGGTTACTTACCCGATGTGTACTCTGCTACGTGTGCAGGCAGCAGGGAGCCGGCTTCTGCGGACGCTGGTAACCACGGTAAACATCGGGTAACTAAGAAGCCCTTATCTTGGTTACCTGATATTTACCTTCGTTACCAGCGTCCGCCGCTCTCACACTGCCACTGCCGGCTCCCTGTTCCCTGCACTCCTAGCCACAGTACACATCGGGTTAATTACCCGATGTGTAGTCTGGCTACGTGTGCAGAGAGTAGGAAGCCGGCACTGGCAGTGTGAGAGCGGCGGACGCTGGTAACGAAGGTAAATATCGGGTAACCAAGGTAAGGGCTTCTTGGTTACCCGATGTTTACCGTGGTTACCAGCGTCCGCAGAAGCCGGCTCCTGCTGCCTGCACATTCAGTTGTTGCTCTGTCGCTGTCACACACAGTGATCTGTGCTTCACAGCGGGAGAGCAACAACTAAAAAATGGTCCAGGACATTCAGCAACAACCAACGACCTCACAGCAGGGGCCAGGTTGTTGCTGGATGTCACACACAGCGACCTCACTAGCAACATCGCTGCTACGTCATAAAAGTCTTGTTTCAGTAGCGATGTTGCTAGCGATGTTGCTTAGTGTGACATGGCCTTTAGTCTCACCCAGAATCACTAATCTCTCAGGTAAACAGAGAGTTTAGGTGGATTCCAGGCCCCCTCCCCCAGACCTAGGCACAGAAGCACTTCAAGGAGATATAACCTGACTTAACAGGACAAACAATATATCGAATAGACAGACCACCACAGCCAAAACATGAACCCACACAAAATAGTACATAACCCACAATATCACACCATGACACCCCCCAAATTGGATTACCAGTCAAGGTAAAATGGACAGCTGTGGTCTGATACTCTCAGGGTGGAAAGAACCATGGTTATTTGGCCCTTCCCAGCCTAAAAATAGCAGGCCGCAGCCACCCAGAAGTGGCGCATCCACTAGATGCGCAAATCCTGGCGCTTCGCCCCGACTCTTACCATTGCCCTGGTGCGGTGGCAAATGGGGAAATAAATGGGGTTGTTGGGCTTAGGGTTAATTATGTCACGAGGTCTATCAGATACCCGACATCACTAACCTAGTCAGTAATTAAAAAAAGACAAAAAAAAAAAATTGTTTGAAAAAACACTCCCCAACACATTCCCTCTTTCACCAATTTATTAAAAAGAAAAAAAAATCCAGTCTGCCGTAATCCATTTTTGAGGTCATACGACAACTTTGGACCTTCCAGAATATGGGTGGCACGCTCAGAGAACGTATCCCCCCATTTTCTCGAATTTCAAACCCTCCATGTGAGAAGTGTGGGTGCAGTGATACTCCCCGGGTCCACAGCATGACAGTGTGAGCTGCAGTAAGCTCAGTTTCACTACTAGCAGGGAGCTGGATGAGAGCCACTCAGCACATGTAGCCAGGATCTTCTGAAAAGGAAGAGGAGGGATCGTGGGGGATCGTCGCTGCAGGAGGTAACGGGAGACCGGGGATTGACAGGGGGTGGCCTGGCTGGACCTGGGGAGAACCTTGATGTCGCATCTCACATGTTAGATACGACAGAACTCAGAAGATGATGAGCGCAGCATGTGCTCCGGCCATTTTAGATAATCAGGTGGGGCATGGGACTGGGTGGCACTTTGGTCACATCGGAAAACTGGGGTAGGCGACTTATTTCCCATCTGACATGATTGATCATGCCAGGTGGGGGATAAATCATTTTTTTCACCCCGAATCATGATCTCCAGGGTCTGAGCTACCCTTTGGTAGCTGAAACCACAGAAATTTTCCAATGCTGGGGGGCGGTATACACTTTATTTCTTTATTGCTTGACGTCAGCAATGGGAGGGGATTAACACTATGACCGCTAGGACATAATTTTACTGCCCGCGGTCGTTAAGGGGTTAAAGTCTACAAGCTCCGAAACCAGTTAATATCTAAACTTTTTTATTTACATAATTTTTCTAGTTTAGGAGTGAAATATAATGTGGGCACATTTTGTAATTGGGTTAATTTTCACAATTTTGCTGCATCCATACAAGAAATGGGTGGTAAATTGTGCGCGTCAGCGAGTGCACAGATCCGTACACCATGTGTGGCCCCTCTTCTTCTGTTAGAGAGAAGAATACATTGAATCCTAATCCCATTGTCCTGTTCTTACCCGAAAAACTGGGAAATTATTTGTTTTTGCACTTTTGTATTTTCCTACTCTTAGGGGTGCTTCACACACAGCGAGATCGCTGCTGAGTCACGTTTTTTGTGACGCAGCAGTGCCCTCATTAGCGATCTCGTTGTGTGTGATACTGAGCAGCGATCTGGCCCCTGCTGTGAGATCGCTGCTCGTTACACACAGCCCTGGTTCGTTTTTTTATTGTTGCTCTCCCGCTGATAAGCACACATCGCTGTGTGTGACAGCGAGAGACCAACAATCCTGAATGTGCAGGGAGCAGGAGCCGGCGTCTGACAGCCTGCGGTAAGCTGTAACCAAGGTAAACATCGGATAACCAAGGTGGTTACCCGATATTTACCTTCGTTACCAGCCTCCGCCGCTCTCACGCTGCCAGCGTCGGCTCCCAGGTCTCTGCACATGTGGCTGCAGTACACATCGGGTAATTAACCCGATGTGTACTGTAGCTAGGAGAGCAGGGAGCCGGCGCTAATCAGTGTGCGCGGCTTCCTGCTCTCTGAACATGTAGCACAGCAACGTGCGTCGTTATGATCGCTGCTTCGGCTACTGTGTTTGACAGCTAAGCAGCGATCATAACAGCGACTTACAAGGTCGCTGTTACGTCACAGAAAATGGTGACGTAACAGCGACGTCGTTGTCGCTATCGCTTAGTGTGAACCCAGCCTTATTCCAGGAGCATTTACTCTTTTATTTTTCCGTTCACATTGCCGTACGAAGGATTTTTTTTTTTATAAAGATAATGTGCTACTTTTACAGTTATATTATTTATATAGCACATTTCATGTTGAATATTTTTTAGTACCCAAATTATCTCATTCCCTTATCTCCATTATTTTACACATCGGCTCATCTCCTTCCCATTCAGGTCCCTACAATATCGGATCCTCTCAGTGGAGATCTTCTATAGAAGTGAATTCTCCTGATTGCCCTGTGAAGGATGGATATGGACAGGGACAAGATGGCGGAGAGGATATTACACCTCCCCCTAGAGATCCTCTTCCGGCTTACTGGAGAGGTGAGAGATTCTGATGACGTCACATTACATCATTCTTATCTATGGGAATAACAGATGGACAGAACTGGAGAGGTGAGGACTCTGGAAATGTCTGGAGTGAGATTTATTACTGTGTCTCTCTATAACCAGGATTACACAGTAGTGAAGAAGACCTCTAGTGAGCGCTGTCAGGCCCCTGTGTCTGAGGGATGGGGAAGACCCCTGAGCCCAATCACGGGGCCTCCACCTCACCTCCCGATACATGAGGACATCAATGACCAGAAGATCCTAGAACTCACCTACAAGATGATTGAGCTGCTGACTGGAGAGGTGACACTGCTGGGAATGCTGGGACATTATACAGTAACGTTATGAAGGGATCGGGGGTGACGGTATCATTGTATGTGTCAGGTTCCTATAAGGTGTCAGGACGTCACCGTCTATTTCTCCATGGAGCAGTGGGAGTATTTAGAAGGACACAAAGATCTGTACAAGGACGTCATGATGGAGGTTCCCCAGCCCCTCACATCACCAGGTAATAGACAGGACTAAATACACACGGCCTATAATTATCTGTATGTAAGAAATTTATTCAGTCCCTGTATGTGTCTCCTCCAGTTCTATCCAGTAAGAGGACAACACCAGAGAGATGTCCCCGTCCTCTTCTCCCACAGGACTGTAACCAAGAAGATCCCGATGTTCCTCATGATCATCAGGTAGATGGAGAGAAGGTGCCATGAAATCCCCCTATGATGTGTAGACGGCTGTGAAGGTCTTGTGCTCAATCTTGTTTTATCCACCAATATTTTATGCTTTATACTTGTGTAATGAGAGCGGTGGAGATGGCAGGATTAGAGCTGATCATAGATGGGACTTCTCCATCTGGCTGTGACTTTTGGATCACATTTATCCCGTTCTCTACACTGAACACTTACATCAGTGTTTTGACACCAGATTATCAGAGAGAGAGAGGTTGCCCCTATCCCATGGGTCAGAAGGTCACAGCGCACGCCAGCACTAGTTGGATCTGCTTTGGCTTTCACGTAGCTGAGCAGACTATCCTTGTGCTAGCGCTGCTAGGGTTAAGCAGACCCTTGTGTCTTTCTTGGCTTACTATCCTGAGTAGAGTTGATCGGACGGTCAATAATCCGGTACCGGCGGATCACTGCCAGATTTAAAAAAGAGTCCGATCCGCTCCGGAATCCGGTGCCCAAATAAGTCAATGGGGACCGGAATCCGGAGGTTAAAAACGTTTGTGGAGGGGTTAGGGGGCTAGGAGCGAGTGCGACATACTCACCGAGGCGCTGTCATGGCGGCACACTCCTTCAGGGTAAATAATAATTAATAATAATTTTATTCATTTATATAGCGCTATTAATTCCACGCTGTTACCTTCTGGAGCCGACTATTCAATATTCATTGTTCTTCCCGCCCACCGGCGCGTGTTGGTTGCAGCTGGACGCGCCCCCACCCTGAGTGTCAGCGTGTCAGCTAACTGCAACCAATCACAGGCGCCAGGACGGCCGGTGCGCGTGCAAAGCAGTGCAGTCTGTCGGTCAGTTCACGGTGGTAAAGATAAACACTCGGCAGCACAGTTATAGCGCGTGGCTGCAGCCCCAGCTGTCGCGCTGTATCTGTGCTGTGTATACAGTGCCCAGAGTCACACGTGCGAGGCTTTGCCGGGTGCTGCCATGGCAGACTCGCGTGAGCCCCTCGCATGTGTGATTCTGGTGAAAGTAAAAAAAAAAATGACATGCGGTTCCCCCTACTTTCATCCCCAGCCAAGATAATGCCAGCTGGGGGCTGGTATATCCTCAGCCCGCAGCTGTCCGGTATTGCCGCATCTATTAGATGTGACCATACCGGTGTGCGATACCGGCTCTTCCCGGAGGCGTGATGCGGTGCCATTCGGGATAATAGCAGGGTTAATAACATCACACAGCTGCTACTAAACCCTAGGTTTGTGTGATGGCACAGGCGTCTATCAGATACCTGCATCACACTAACCTGTAAGTGACAGTAAATAAACACAGACACAGAGAACAATCCTTTATTTGGAATAAAATACAAACATCCCCTGCTTCACCACTTTATTAACCCCCCAACACCCTGCAGCTCCGACGTAATCCACACAATGTCCCACGCCGCTTCAGCTCTGCTACATCTGAATATCACAGAGAGCGGCACGACCGACCGCTCTCTGTGAGCACCAGAGAATTAATGAGCTGCACATTGAGCGGTGACGTCACTCAGGTCATTTGCGGTCACAGCTGGAGATTACCACAGTCCTTCATCTGTGATCGCAGGTAACCTGACCTCAGGTGGAGGTCACTGAGTTCACAGACCTGTATCTCCTAGCAGAAAAATTGCAGTGTTTTTGACCAAGAGATGCAGATTTTGTGCTGAAATTTTTATACCATATTTCTGCATCCAATCTACACCTCCTGGCAAAAAAGCGTGGTGTTTTGACGCAATTTTTTGCCTCGGTTATTTTTCCGCGATTTTTGCCGCAGTTTTTTGCCAGGAGGTGCACATTTGGTGCTGGAATCGTCTGCACCAGCTTTCAGCACCAAATTTCCACCTGCTGGCAGAATTTTTTTTTCTTTTCATCCCCAGCCATGATAACGCCGGATGGGGGCTGGCATAATCTCAGCCTGCTGCTGTCTGAACATGAGCGTGCATCTACCTAGAAACACATGCACGCTCCTGTCAGAAGTGTGCAGCTGTTCTGCGATGTCAGACTAGCGGGAGTTCCTTACAAGGACTGCAGCGTAGAAAAAAAACACTTTTTTTTTTTTTTTAAATAAATAATTTAAAAAAAAAAAACAACGTGCGGTTCCCCCCAGTTTTCATCCCCAGCCATGATAACACCGGTTGGGGGCTGGTATATCCTCAGCCCGCAGCTGCCCGGTATTGCCGCATCTATTAGATGTGACAATACCGTTGTGCGATACCAGCTCTTCCCGGAGGCATGATGCGGTGCCACTCGGGGTAATAGCAGGGGTTAATAGCAGCGCACGGCTGCTGCTAAACCCTAGCTTTGTGTGATGGCACAGGCGTCTATCAGATACCTGCATCACACAAACCTGTAAATGACAGTAAATAAACACAGACAAAGAAAACAATCCTTTATTTGAAATAAAGTACAAAACACACCCTGTGTTATGGGGGGACCGGCAGATTAGGACCAGGGGTATATATCCCAATCGCCAGTCGGGGCACACCGTGCTCCAGATGGTAATGGAGCTGCTAGCACCCTGTGGGTTAGGCGGAGACTATAGAGCTGGATGGCTCTTAGATAACTCAAGGAATCGGTCACGTGCGTAGGGACACGTCAGACCGGACGACAACCCAGTTAGCGTTTCGGTGGAGCGGACGCTACTCCGACCACGTGTGTAACAACACGTCAGGCCGGATGGTAACCAGTTAGCGTTGACGGAGAAGACCGCTGCGACAGCGCCCTTTCGGCCACGTGTGTAAGACACGTCAGGCCGAGCGGTCCTCCGATTAGCGTTTCTGGCCACCACTCGACTGGCCACGTGTGTAAAGGACACGTCAGACCAGGTAGTCACACGAGTAGCATTTGACTGGGAAGCCGAGGAGGAAAATAGGGTTCACACACCCAATCCAGGAACACCCTCTTAACTTCACAGGGGTTCTAGTATGCGCTGTCCGTGCGCGTAGAGTGCACAACCGGACAGGTGGCGCAGCAGGTACACTGTCCGTGTGCGTAGAGGACACTCTCGGACAGGTGACTCAACAGGTATTCTGTCCGTGTGCATAGGGGGCACAACTGAACAGGTGACGCAGCAGCCGCAGTCCAGTTAACGCCACTGGACTGCTCTAGCACAACAGGAATGGTAGCAAGGAAGCACGGCGCCTGACCCTCATGTGTTGAGCCACGAATCTTGGCGTGACAGGCACCGTTCGCCTAGCCCTGCCTACCGCTTCCAACAAGGCTTATGCCACCAAGAACTCTAAATGAAGACTGCGCACCTCCATGTTGTCTCCAGCTCCTTTTATAACCTGGGTCCGCCCCAAACCCAGGGTGGAACCACCAAGGTCCAATAGCAGAGTGCCATGTCATCAGTGACATCACATGCGACCTATCCGGAACCGCCACGTCATTGATGACCTCATGGCAGCCACGCCCCAAACACTTCACCAGTCATCATCTGACGACCAATGGTGAGGTGCCAGATCATAGGGGCGGGCCTCTGTGAGCCAGTCCGGAGTTGCCACGTCATCAGGACACCTGACACCCTCTGCCCTATCAGGGCCTGCCACCTCACGGACATGCTCATTGAGGTCCTTACTGGACCTAGCCTCTGATCCACTAAGTGCCTGAACATGCTCAGTAGCCTGAGCAACAGGCTCAGAAAGCAGACTATCAGTTTGAGCATGCTCAGTAGGCACATCCCAGAACTTAGACACAGCACGAAGTCCAAGTACCTGTGCAAAGAGGCTGTTAGGGTTAATTGTGGGAGCATGCTCAGTAGCCTGAACTGAGGACTTAGTCTCAGATATAACCAGGGTGGATTTGATTTAAATCTGATTTAAATCACGATTTAAATCACGATTTAAATTACTAGTCAGTAAGGCTTGATTTAAATCAGTGATTTAAATCAAAGTTTCTACCTAAACTAGTTCTTGCTACTTTAACATGCAAGTAGATGAAGATTTTTAGACTCACTTTTTATATTACTTTTTTCTCCCCAGTTTAATGGGTTAATCATTCATATTTGGACACCACTGTTCTGTTGTACTTAGGAAGGAGAAAAATAATCCTGACCTTTAATAACAATTTAAATAGATTTATTCAACTGAAACAATAACAACATTACAGCATAAGTTATTTGCTTAAACAAACATCCATGTTTGTTAACTAATTTGGCTAAACAAAATATATATATATTGTAAGAAACTTAGACTGTCAGCCCAGCCGACACATGAAAAACTTAAATACTACTGTCCCTGCTGTCCTCTGTAGCTCACTTGTCGTCATCTTCATCATCATCATCTTCTTCTTTGTTCCTATTCATAATCTGGAAAAGAAAAACAAGCTTTCCTGCTTTATTGGGTCCCAACCGATTTCTCAATTTAGAATGAATGAATGAGTCCAAAGGAAGAGAATATTCTTTCAACGCCTGCAGAAGAAGCTACTGCTGTTAAAAGTGAAATCATTACTTGAACAGTCTCTAAATCCAAGCGCTTAAGTGACTTCCACCAGTTTACTGGTGTGACCTTCCTTAAAATATCTTCAGCAAACATATATTTCTTGAATGGTTCCCCCTTAGCTCTGAAGTTTATTATAGTTGGCATTAAAGATGGATGATTGCTGGATACCCATGTCATAGCTAACTCCTCTTCCTCAGCACTTAGGGTTTGACCCTGATATTGGATATTGACAATATTTGCCAAAAAATGAGCTGGAGTCAGTGCTTGTCCCATTCGTTTGTTTACTGCTTGTAATTTAATTCTGTCCATGTGTAGTTCTGTTTTTAAGTGTTCACTCAGTTCCTTCCAAATTTCAACAGCATCCGCAATAAAACAGCTATTTTTCTGTATTTTGTTTAAAGCTTGAGAGATGGGTTTCAGGAAGCTCAGCATATGTTCAACATTTCTCTTAAGCCCAATGTTGAGGATTTTGGCCGTGACAGTGCCATCTATTTTATCTCGATTTTCTTCACAAAGTGTCATCAGAATAGGCCAGTTTTTGATATACTGCTCAAAACAGTCCACCACAGAGTTCCATCTAACATCTTGTGGGAGCGTTAGCTTGGTTCCACCCATCCTTTTCAGAGCTGCTGCAGCAAAATGATTATTACGGAAGTATTTAGCAATTTCAACAACATTAGCCTTTATTTCTGGAACACTTAAGTCTCTGGCTAAGAGGTGCAGCAAATGAGCACTGCAACCATATGTTATTAGCAGCTTTGTATTCCCTCCCTTCTAAATCTCTTCTCATCTTGGATACGTTTGCAGCATTGTCAGTGACCAAACTGTGTACTAGACATTTGAATTTTTGTTCACATGTCATTATAGCTTTGACTGCCACTTCTTGTAAGTATTCTGCTGTGTGTGCATTTCCTGACATATCAGTTGTTTGTGCAAGGAAGACTTTACCTTCTTCTGTTGTTATACAAGCACATACAATAGGATCATTGTGGACATTACTCCACCTATCAATACTTAGGTTAACAATTTTACCCTCCAGAGCTGTTGCACATTGCTCCATTTCTCTGTCATACACTTGATCCAGCAGTTTCCCTGCAACATCAGCTCTGCTGGGTGGACTGTATCCTGGTCTCAGTGACTGAACCATATTAATGAAATGTGGGTTCTCAGTCAGACGGAAAGAAGAGTTCGTTGCATAAATAAACTGGGCAATTTTTTCATCAATCAACTCTTTTTCTAATCTGCTAGTTCTTATCACAAACCTATCTATGGTGGTTCCAGGAGGTAAAGGTTTTTTCTTCCTTTTGGGTGATGGTGATATGTGGCTGTGGGTGTCTGATGATGATGCTGCTGCTAATGAAGCACTATCCTGGATGGAGAACTCTGAAACTGTAGAACAGGATGATGGTGATCTTGGAGGTGGATAGTTTCCAGAATCCATGAATTCCCCTAAACAAAAAAAGTCAATGCTGTTATTTTATTGTTTATTATACAATTTCTGCTTATTGTACACAACACATCACTGCCCCTGCCCCAAAAGGAATATTTGTTTTTCTTCATAACTGTACCAAATGACAGTAACATGCAGTAATAATAAGAAATATAATTTTTCTCACACATGACAGTTCAGTCTTTAGAAATAGGATTCAATAAAAATGTTTACCAACCTGAAGATCATGCCTGTTCAGAAGTGTTTCTTTGGTCATCTTCATCACCGCACTTCTCATGATGTTGCCTCATTCGCGCCACCAGGCCTTGCATCTCTTTGTTGCATCGTTTGCATTTTGCACGCATGCCTGCCTTACCGATAGGCGAAGGAGCTTCATTAAAATATTCCCAAACTGGGTCTCTTTTACGGCCTGCTGCCATTATAAGGAAAGAATGTAATAAACCTCAGATCGTACACACAAACAGATCCAGACTTGTCTGTCTGTGGCTATGCTGCAGTATTGTGCTCAAAGTTTCACTTTCATTTTCTTGTCTGCTTGCCCTTCCTCCTCCTCACACTTAGATTCACTTTTTTCTTGTGTTGTGCAGATCTATTCCACTCCAAACAATCAGAAACATATTGTCTAACGTCTTGGACTTGGCACTGAAGGGGTTGATTCTGTATTCATAGGTTTGTAGAACAATAGGATTAAGGTCTTTTTCTCAACTCTGTTCATGTTGTAATATTTTTGCCGTGAAGAAGAGTCTGGGACCTCTGCGGAGTCAAATTCAGTTTTGAGAACTGCGTAAGTAAAGCGAGCGTCTGTGATAATATAGGAGAGAAACTGCCCACTAATCCTACAGAAACCTCTGGAAGAGCATGGCATTGTGAATGTTACACATATACAGCCTTTATTCTACTGAGTTAAACAACTCAGCTTTATCTCATGATGGAAGAACCTTTGGATGGTAAAATATTTTCCTCAAAAAGCAGTTTATTGAAAAAAATCCGATTTAAATCAAAAAAATCGATTTTTTTTTTTTTTTTTTTTTTTTTTTTTTTTTTTTTTTTTTTTTTTTTTTTTTTTTAAAATTGATTTTTATCCACCCTGGATATAACACAATCAGGCTGAGCATGCTCACTAGGCAAAACACCGGGCTTAGACTCTGACTGGGGTAAATCGGCGCACGCATGCGCACTAGCCGCCTCTCCACACTTAGACGTGGTGGAAGGAACAGCCAACTGGACGACCCGAGGCACGGCCAAGAACGGCAGGCGGCGCCTGGGTGCAACGGGAACCGCAGCAGGCTGCTTGCGGCTATGGCGGCGCCGGTTCGTAACACCCTGCTTCACCTCTTTATTAAGCCCAAACACCCTGCAGCTCCGACGTAATCCACAGGAGAAGTCCCACGCCGACGCATCCAGCATTGCTACATCTCAGAGCGAGCAGCTATAGAGAAGACTGCCCGCTCTGAGTGCAGCCTATTACTGAGCCGCGATAAGCGATGACCGCAGCAGAGCTGTCACAGGCTGGGGGGGCGCATCAGCCTGCAACCAATCACAGCTGAGAGGATGGCCGGTGGGCGGGGAAAACACGGAAAGCTGTGTGATTGGGTGCACAGCACAGGAAGTGAAAGCGCGACCCGGAAGCAGTGTGCCGCCATGACACAGAGTCTCGGTAAGTATGAAACGCTCATTTATTTATTGTTTTTTTTTCATTTTTATTAATTGCCGATTCCGGATTGTGCACCCAGAATCCCGTGCCCGGGTCCGGCCCGGAGATAGCGCTGAAACCGCGTGGATCCGGACGTTTACAGTCCGGGTCTGCTCAACACTAAACCTGAGTTGTCTCAGCTGTTCTGATTTCTGCACTCCCCCGTTATAAGTACTCACCACTTTACCTCAATAGTTGCCAGTGATGACTTGCTTTTCCATGGTCCTGGCATGGAGGTGAGAGCCATGGAAAGAAAAATTGTTTTGAATTTGATCCTGGAGATTGCTGCTTGGAAGTCTTCTTTGGTGTCTTCCTATTGATCATCTCCCTTTTTATTCATTTCTCTTTCCATCCCCCTTTTTTACCACTTGTTTGGGAATGCAGTTTCTTTTTACTTTGTCTGTCGTTTTACTTTTGTGTCATTATCATAAAGCAGGACTAGTGTTCCTCCTGCCCTGCTCACTAGACACAGTTGTGATTAGGGTAAGACAGGGATAGACACGTGATCGCCGCACAAGGGGAAAGAACCTGTCTTGGGACATCGGGGAGCTCAGGCTTGCTCAGAGTAAGTGACAGGGTTAATCCTTCCTGTTCTTCCCTAGAGGCAGTGGTTCCCACTGCTCTGGTGATGACTGGGTAGGCATTTAATCATGCCCCTCCGGGTAAGCCTGGTTCAGGGCGCAGTGAGGCTACACCCTTCTCCTAAACCTATTAGAATGACAGG
Source organism: Anomaloglossus baeobatrachus (assembly GCF_048569485.1). NCBI lineage: Eukaryota > Metazoa > Chordata > Amphibia > Anura > Aromobatidae > Anomaloglossus > Anomaloglossus baeobatrachus. The sequence continues at coordinate 736,248 of NW_027441790.1, read as the reverse complement.
CTTACATGTAATTCTTCAAATGACATGATTCAGAAGAAACCCTCAAATGCTTCATTCACTGTAATAAGGCAGCAGAGTTAGGGGTGCTTCACACACAGCGAGCTCGCTGCCGAGATCGCTGCTGAGTCACGCTTTTTGTGACGCAGCAGTGACCTCATTAGCGATCTCGCTGTGTGTGACACTGAGCAGCGATCTGGCCCCTGCTGCGAGATCGCTGCTCGTTACACACAGACCTGGTTCGTTTTCTTCAAAGGCGCTCTCCCACTGTGACACACAGATCGCTGTGTGTGACAGCGAGAGAGCGACAAATGAAGCGAGCAGGGAGCAGGAGCCGGCGTCTGACAGCTGAGGTAAGCTTGTAACCAAGAGAAACATCGGGTAACCAAGGTGGTTACCCGATATTTACCTTAGTTACCAGCCTCCGCAGCTCTCACGCTGCCTGTGCTGCCGGCTCCGGCTCTCTACACATGTAGCTGCTGTACACATCGGGTTAATTAACCCGATGTGTACAGCAGCTAGGAGAGCAAGGAGCCAGCGCTAAGCAGTGTGCGCGGCTCCCTGCTCTCTGCACATGTAGCTGCATTACACATCGGGTTAATTAACCCGATGTGTACTGTAGCTAGGAGAGCAAGGAGCCAGCGCTCAGTGTGCGCGGATCCCTGCTCCCTGCACACACAGCTAAGCGGTGTGCGCTGGTAACTAATGTAAACATCGGGTAACCATACCCGATGTTTACCTTAGTTACCAGTCTCCGCAGCTTCCAGACGGCGGCTCCGTGCAAGCGCAGCGTCGCTTGCACGTCGCTGCTGGCTGGGGGCTGTTCACTGGTCGCTGGTGAGATCTGCCTGTTTGACAGCTCACCAGCGACCATGTAGCGATGCAGCAGCGATCCTGACCAGGTCAGATCGCTGGTCGGATCGCTGCCGCATCGCTAAGTGTGAAGGTACCCTAAGTCTGGACTCCTCATGGCAGCGCGGCAATCATCCCTATCTAGTGAATGGTTATCTCCAGTAATTGTATTATTACAGCGGATTCTTTATGATGTTATATCGTCATCTTCTCCCCATTCAGGTCCCTACAATATCGGATCCTCTCAGTGGAGATCTTCTATATAAGAGAATTCTCCTGATTAACCCATCAAGGATGGATATGGACATGGACAAGATGGCGGAGAGGATATTACACCTCACCCTAGAGATCCTCTTCTGGCTTACTGGAGAGGTGAAAGATTCTGATGACGTCACATTACATCATTCTTATCTATGGGAATAACAGATGGACAGAACTGGAGAGGTGAGGACTCTGGAAATGTCTGGAGTGAGATTTATTACTGTGTCTCTCCATAACCAGGATTACACAGTAGTAAAGAAGACCTCTAGTGAGCGCTGTCAGGCCCCGGTGTCTGAGGGATGGGGAAGACCCCTGAGCCCAATCACGGGGCCTCCACCTCACCCCCCGATACATGAGGACATCAATGACCAGAAGATCCTAGAACTCACCTACAAGATGATTGAGCTGCTGACTGGAGAGGTGACACTGCTGGGAATGCTGGGGCATTATACAGTAACGCTATGAAGGGATCGGGGGTGACTGTATCATTGTATGTGTCAGGTTCCTATAAGGTGTCAGGACGTCACCGTCTATTTCTCCATGGAGGAGTGGGAGTATTTAGAAGGACACAAAGATCTGTACAAGGACGTCAAGATGGAGTTTCCCCAGCCCCTCACATCTCCAGGTAATAGACAGGACTAAATACACACGGCCTATAATTATCTGTATGTAAGGAATGAATTCAGTCCCTGTATGTGTCTCCTCCAGTTCTATCCAGTAAGAAGACAACACCAGAGAGATGTCCCCGTCCTCTTCTCCCACAGGACTGTAAACAAGAAGATCCCGATGTTCCTCAGGATGTGTTTCCTCCAGCTCTATCCAGTAAGAGATTTCTACTCATGTACTTTCTGCACTAATTTTGTGTTTACATTTTTAGGTTTTCTGCTCTGGGTTTTTTCAGCTGTATTTTCTTTGCTTCTGCTTCTTCAGCTGTTTGTTTCTAGTGCCTTCTTTATGTCGTTATGAAGGCAACTCAAAGACCTGCAGAGGGTTCATGAATACCCTGTTTCCCAGAAAATACGACCTAGTATGATTTTATGGGATTTTTAGAGAATACTTGAATCATAAGCCCTACTCCAAAAATAAGTGGTAGTTACAGTCAGGGCCAGCGTTTGGAGAGTCAAGCTGTGCAATTTCTTAGGAAATTCACTCTCTTACGGTCCCCATCAGTTGTATTCTGAGGTTGATTTCTTTAAGGACCTTTGATGGCTTCAAAGTCATGTGACATGATGTAACCAAAGGTATCTTAATTGCAGGAATCTAAATGAACTGAACAGGACACAGGCTGGCATGCAGGACTGGCATTAGGGGAAAGGGAGAGCAAACTGGACAATTTCACAGGGCCCCAATTCTCCTAGCGGCCCCAGTGTTTATATGCCAATTATAGGACTGCTTAAGGACCTTTTTGATATAACGTCACGTGACCAAAGGCTGGTGTGTGTGTGTGAGTGAGTGTGTGTGTTTACGCCAATTTTAACCAGCTTTGCCAAAATGGGCAGAGCTTGGCCAGAACAAGGGTGTCATGCCGCCGCTTCTCTAATTCATAACAAACTGCAGCGTTCCCTATGCCAGAAATCTCACTGCAGTCCCTGATGTCATTTGTCAGTGTCCATTAATGCCAGCTATTGGTCTGGTGAGGTGTTGAGATCCAGACTTACGGGTGGTTGTTTTGTATTATTGCTGTGAGCTGTTGTGGTTTTAACTCTTGTTGTCTTTTTGTTACTGCCTTTCTGCTCTTGCTTTTCTCTATAGTCTCTCACTGTTTATTTCTGTGAGTTTGCAATGTGTCCTGTCTGTCTTAATATTTGTTTCCATCATATTCCTGCCCCTTCCTTCCCCGGGGATAACAGATTAGATCTGGTCACGAGAATAGTAAGGCACGGGACTCAGGCATCTCCATATTCAGGGGTAATCAAGAGATTAGGAACAGTTTAGGGTCCCCTAGCGTGAGGGACAGTATAGTAGCCTTCTGTCCCTCATTATCCTGCAGTCACATTGTGACAATCAATCAGATTATTTACTGTAGCACATTCCAGAGAACTGGTGCTAGTAATGGGAGATTCAAATTAACGAAGATGTAACTCTTAAATAGGGATGGGAGATCCCAATTTGTAAAGATCGGGGATCATACCGATCACATAGTGATCGTGTGCATGTTAAGGATGAGATACAAGTGATCCCTTTTCGATCTGACCGTTGTTCCAAATTAAAAATATCGTGTGTGCACAACGAGAAAGAATAATAATTAATTAAATCAATTATAAAACTCCCTCCCACGACAGAAGCTGAGGCAAAACTGAAATCTTTATTCTTGGACAACTAGACCACGAAGTAAAAGGGGTGTAAACAAAAGTTTTAGTCCAATCAAGTATTGTAGGTCGGGGCTTCATGACGTATAGGATCTGCATATCCTCTCTTTGATTGGACAGTCCAGACTCCAGGAATTTCTTTTGTTCATCTGTCTCGGGTGCAAACAGGATACGGCAGCCATCTTTGAGCTATATATATATACTGTGTCTAAGGAAAAATCACTGAATATGCAATATACATATATACATGTTAGTAAGAAACAAAAGCATTCATAAATATGTGTGTTAGTTTACTTCAACTGAACTACATACCTGAGTCTATGAAATGGCTGAATTAAGTATTTTTGTATACTCAATTCTTGTCCTCAACAGTCCCCCCTAAAGACTTACTTCTGCCATTTCTGATTTCTAAGGGTACTATGTTCCCTTAGGAAGAGAGGTAGAAAGATCTGTTGAAAAACCTGCCTAACTGAACGTTGAAACATGGGCGGAAAGGGGAAAGGGGTTTTCTTCACCGGTTTGAGACCAAGGACTCCTAAGCGAGTCATCACCCTTTGTAGTTGGACTTTCCCATGTCTCAAGGTTCTCTAAGTCCTCTCTTCTAACTGTTCTGGCAATGCTGGTCTGAGACTGTACAGGGTTTTCTGAAAATGATAAGTATCAGCAGAACGCTCAGTGCCTCTCTGGTTGGTCAACCCTTCTGCAATGCGAGGTGTGGATCCATAGATGTTTCTGCGGTTGGATCAGCTCATCTAGTGGTGACTCATGGATCTTTCTCGTTTGTCCTTTAGGATCAATCAGTCTCCTGACCGAAAACCATATGCTAATAGCTCTGATTTAAGATCTGGAATTGGAAAATACACCTGTTTATCACACTATTCAGTCAATTATATAAAAATATACATGTCTGTGCTAAACCAAAAAACATCTTACATAAAGACCTGTTTATTACGAAAAGAAAACAAAACATATACATTTTATACACGATTTACTAGTTTCCACTTTTCTATAAAATATACACTTTTGTAAACACATTTTTTACATACCACCTTCATGTGCTTCTCAGCAATAATGTCGTTTTCTGCACTGGAATACCTCTGACCAAACCTGGAAAGAAATTTACACAACACGCACAGACTTGCATACAACGTGCTCATGATATACATCTATAATCAGTTTGCAGTCTCTAAAAATGGGTAGAGTAGGTGCAGGGTGTTTCTGCAGATTCTTTACAGTTTTTTCTCACTTCGTTCTAGGCACATGTCTTACAAGACTGGGTGAGTCTACCCACCTGGGTACTGAACCCTGGCATCACCAAAGCACACACTGACAATTGTCTTTCACAGATTGTAGTCCATAGGTTACCTGGGTCATCATTAAGAAGAGCTCTCATGGCAGAGAAAGCTTACCACCCTTTGTCCACAGACATTCCTCAGTCAGCTGGCTCCCTGCATGTCACACTCCATCCCTTGTTGTTTTGCTTCTTCCTGTAGGGATTTAAGAACACAAGGAGTGACAAAAGTCACTGACGTGACCGGTGTCACCGAGGCATGGTCTTTATGCATGGTAAAGGACTCCTCAACTCTAGGCCCGTTCACTGCTTCTTGGTCAGCTGCACCTGTGCGGGGATCTCCATCCAATTCCATCAGCTCAGATCTAGACTTTCTCTTCAGCATACCGAATTCATTTGACAACAGGAAAAATCTACAACCTACATACACATCTAAAAACTCTTACCCACTCCTGTTCTACCCATCAAGAGAGGGCATTTAATACGTCACTGCCTCCTGTATCGATAGGAGGGGAGGGAGTGGCTTAAATTTAACTACCTCATGTGGTGTAAACAGCAGCATATCCAGTGCAGAATCGACCACCATCTGGTTTCATCTATAAAAACAAAACTAAAAGAAATATAGATTAGATCATTCTTATAACTTTAACTCTGACCATAATACAGTTAGTGGTCATCTATACTTCATATGACTGAAAATACTAAATAAACATATAAGACAAGACTTTCCTATTTCAGTTAACAGATATACCTCATAGTAATCTAATAAACATAACCTGCGGGGGAAGGGTCAGCTTCAAAACCTATCTAATATGCCTGCTGCGCCCTCTACTGTTGGAGAATATAATTATTACCTTCGTGTCCTCCCTTGTTTAATTGAGTATTTATTTACCAATGTAACAAAATTCAGAATTTTTATGCTTGTATTCCCTAAAAGAAAAAAAATAAAACAGCAGGCAATAAATTAGCTACATACTAAAACTAAAAATGAACAAACACTGAAAATAACGTATATTCTTTTGTCCATCTTTCTCGGGTGCAATCAGGATACGGCAGCCATCTTTGAGCTATATATATATACTGTGTCTAAGGAAAAATCACTGAATATGCTATATACATATATACATGTTAGTAAGAAACAAAAACATTCACAAATATGTGTGTTAGTTTACTTCAACTGAACTATATACCTGAGTCTGTGAAATGGCTGAATTAAGTATTTTTGTATACTCAATTCTTGTTCTCAACATGCATGATATCGATCACGAGCTTTCCTGGAAAGCTCGTGATACAGATCGGTCCAGATCAGGTCCAGGGGCTGTAAAAAGAAAGCACATTATTAAAATAAAAAACTTTATGATCATACTTACTGGTCACATGACTATGACGTTTTCAAAGGTCCTCTTAACTTCCGGGGGTTTTCACTGCACTGCTCGTCACTCGGCAGTCATCGGCTGTTTTCAGCCATGTTCGCGGTGATGTCAGGGTTCACCCGAGTCCATGGCTCATAAACTCGATTGAACTTTGACTGTCACTGTGCGAGTGTCGTATCACGGCGCTCAATCTCCAGACAGCAGCAGGTCGGCTGCATGTGTTTCTATGCAGCTGATGCGCTCCTGTCCTGAGATCAGTCCGTGCGGGGTGATGCCCATGCAAGACGCCAGTGCAATCATCCCCTCACTGTCAGCGTGCTTCTTGCTCTGTACAGAGTGATGTAGCAGAGCTGACAATGCTCTCTGCTTCTCTCTGTGTTTAGACTGTGTCTGTACAGAGTGATGAAGCTGACAATGCTCTACCTGTGGATTACATCGGTCTAAGGATTTGATTTTTTTATTATAAATATGGAGTCTCTAAATGTTTTTTTTTGTTTTATTTCTAATAAATTTTTTCTCTGTCTTGTATTTTTTGTACTGTTTACTAGAAATTCATGGTGGCTATGTCTAATTTGGCGTGACACCATAAATTTCGGGCTTAGTACCATCTGAGAATACAAAGCTGGTATTAACCCAATTGTTACCCAGTCTGCCACCGCCATCAGGGCCACTGGATGAGCCGGGTAAAGCACCTGGAAAAGGCGCTAAGAAACAATGCGCCATTTGCATGGGAATCCCAGCCCCCAGCTGCCTGGCTCTACCTGACTGGCTATCAAAATACAGCGGGAGCCCATGCATTTTTTTTATTATATTTTTAAATAATTAAAAAATAATGGGCTTCCCCAAAAGTTTGGACACCCCTCATTCAAAGAGTTTTTTTTGTTTTCATGACTCTAAAAATTGTAGATTCACATTGAAGGCATCAAATCTATGAATTAAAACATATGGAATGAAATACTTTAAAGAGGTTGTCCAGTTACCAAAACTGATTTTTTTCTGATAAATCTTGCTAGTATGTGCCTCTCAACACATCTATTATGTTTTTTTCAGCAATATTACCTTTTATCGTGCTCTAGCAGCACATGCTCATTGCTGGCTCCAGCTCTGATGGGGTTAATCTTTCTTCTGACTTCCTAGGTTCAGTTCCTACAACTCCCATAATTCTTTGTGGCTCTAGGGCGGTGTCTAAAACACTCACTGTGTCTAACACACCCACTGTGTCTAACACACCCACTCTCCTCTCCACCCAAAGTCTCCTCCCTGCCTCTTCCCAGTGTGGGTGCACTGCGAGAAATCACACAGAGACAGCAGAAGCTGCCAGCTCTGCACAACCAGGGGAAGAAAGCGGCCATCTTCTGCTTGTTCTCATATAGTTCATAGTCTGTGTGTGTGCGTGTGTGTGTGCGTGTGTGTGTACAGAAATTATGATTATTAGCCGGCGCAACATGTGAAAAAAATAATTGGGGAAAAAAAAAAGTGAAGGGGTCATGAGATTGCTTTTTTCCCTCTTGCCTAGTCTGTGTGTCGTCCGTATCATCCGCATGGCATGCATTTTGCAGGCTAGTTTCACATCAGCGTTTTTTTGCCTGTAGGCAAAAAAACGCTAACCGCATATGACCGGATCCTGTGGATTAAATGTACAGTGCATGCAACCGTTATTTTACTGGATCCTTCTGCAGCGGGACACAGAATTTATCGGCCGGCACTGGAGTCAGCTGACTCCTGATCTCACAGCCCGCACATGCTGCAATAGCTGCAGGTGGGCTCATTCACATGACCTGTCCTGGTCAGTTCCTGTTTTTTTGCAGACCCACGGACAGGACCATCTTTTCAATGTCTTTTGTGTAGGATCGGATGGCACACGGTAGCACTTTCATGTGCATCCGATCCTACAAAAAAAAAACCCACATCGGATGCCGTATGTCCGCTCCGTTATTATGGAACATGTCCTATTCTGTTCCGTAATAACGAACCGTGACTCAATACAAGTCAATGGGTCCGCAAAATTCCTGGAAGCAACACGGAAGCACTTCTGTGTGACTTCCGTCGGGTGCCCGTGCAGTCTGTGTCGCGCTCCAGCCCCAGCCCCGCGGCTGCCCGCACAGCAGTGTCAGCAGCCGCCCGCACTGCAGTGTCAGCAGCCGCGGGGATGATAAGCGCTACCGTCAGGAGGTTAGTAAGTTCATTACCTGCGGTGATGAAGTCTTGCACTCCTGACGTCAGCGGTCATCACTGCCTTCTTTGTCCACCGCTTATCACATCACCTCTCGCTGTCAACCCGAGACTGTGACTAGTGGTGACATCACGGGCCGCTCGCGATACTTGGTTTGTGAAGGCGGCGGTCATTGAACTCAGTGACAGCGCTGCTGTCAGGAGTGCAGCGTTCATGTCAGATAATGTACCTCACTAACCTCCTGACAGCAGCACTCATCATGCCCTGCAGTGACCTGGGCTGACCTATTGATGTTATTTCACTGCATGGCTCTCCCAGCCAATAGAGAACATTCTGTTCTTCTTTGACTGGGACATTGACTATGGTACGCTCAGCTGCAGGGGGCGGTCCAGCACTCAAGAGGGGTGGGCCAGCACTGAGGAGGGGTGGGGGGGGATTTCTCTCCCTCTCTCCTCCGTAGTCGGCTATTGTGATTCTCGCTCTGCACTTGCGGTGCACCAATGTACCGCAAGTGCAGTGCGATTTTTCTCTCACCCCATACACTTGAATGGATAAAAGAGAAAGAGTCTTACATTACAATTGCAGCATGCTGCGATTATTTTCTCGGTCCAATTAGGGCTGAGAAAATAATTGCTCATGTGCGCTGACACACAGGCTAATATTGGTCCGAATGGAATGCAATGCTTTATCGCACTCCACTTGCACTGTTTTTCTCACAGTGTGGCTTAGACCTTACTTGTTCTGCATCCATCGCAGCGTGTGCGGGCTGGAGTTCAGCTGAGTTCAGATCAGTTGACTCCAGTGCTGGACTGAACTCAGGTGACCTCACAGCCCGTACACGCTGCGATGGATGCAGGGGGACAAGTAATCGGCCGACACTGGAGTCATCTGATTACTTTTTCTGCTGGCGCTGTGGTCAGGAGTAGGGATGAATGAGCAGTAAAATGCTCTGGTACTCGATGGGCGAAGCCCATGTCGATTTTTTTTTTTTTTTTTTTTTTTTTTTTTTTTTTTTTTTTAAATTCATTAAAAATAATAATAAAAAAACAATCACATAACCCTAACCCTAGGGTTAGGGGTGAAAAAAATGAAGTTTGGGCTCCCGCTGCATTTTCTATTGCTAAGGATAACCCATGCAGCTACTGGCTGCAAACCCCCGCTGCTTGGTGTTACCTTCACTGGCAATGGAAATCCAGGGAGGCCTTTTTTTTTTTTTGTATAAAGGTTTTTGCCTAAAAACTTTTTTAAAAAAATGACGTGGGCTTCGCCATATTTTTTTGTGCGCTAGCCAGGTACAGCAGGCAGCTACGGGCTGCCTCCAACCCCCAGCTGCCTATTTGTACTTGGCTGGGAACCAAAAATATAGGGAAGCCCTATTTTTTAAATTATTTCATGAAGTAATTTTTTAAAAAAAAATAACATGGCCTTCGCCTTTTGTGTTCAGCCAGGCACAACTAGGCAGCTGGGGATTGGAATCCGCAGCACAGGTTGGCCCAAGCTTTCTGGGCACCCCGCTGCGAATTGCAGTCCACAGCCGCCCCCGAAAATGGCGCTTTCATAGAAGCGCCATCTTCTGGTGCTGTATCCAACTCTCCCACTGGCCCTGGTGGCAGGTGACACGCTGGGTAATAAGGGGTTAATACCAGCTATGTTTTACCAGCTGGTATAAAGCCCTAGATTCTTAATGTCAGGCCAAGTTTGACCTGGCCATTAAGAATCTCCAATAAAGGGTTAAAAAAAAAAAGACATCACACAGAGAAAAATACTTTATTAGAAATAAATACACAGACACAGTAGGGACTCCATGTTTATTACTCCCTCTCACTCTTCCACGATCGAGAGATTTCTGTACTGACCATGCCAGGAGAGAGCGAGGGAAAAGAGAGAGCGAGGGAAAAGAGAGAGAGAGGGAAAAGAGAGAGAGAGGGAAAAGAGGGGGGAGAGGAGAGAGGGATAAGAGGGGGGCAGAGAAGAGGGGGAAGAGGGGAGGGAGAGAAAAGAGGGGTGGGGGAAGAGAGTGGGGGGGGAGAGTGGGGGGAGAGAAGAGAGTGGGGAAAGAAGAGAGGGGGGGGAGAGAGGTGCTCTGTTACCAACTGTCTCCACTCTGTGACTTGTGGTGTAGGTGACAGAGTGCAGACAGTTGGTCCTATGCAGCAAGACAGGTGGCAGAGCGGTGAGCTGCTCTGACACATGCGGTGCTGCATTGGACCAGCCTGTCAGTGTCTTGCTGCGTCCTGTAGTGCTGCTTGGAGGAGCACATGATCACACAGCCCGACACAGCCCGCTCTCCTGACATCGCAGCAAAGCGGGCGGGTGGAGAGTGTGATCAGATACTTACGTGACAGGGGGGGATGCTGAAGAACCCCCCCCTGTACTCCACCCTGGCGCCCCGTGCCTCACCATCTGCCCGACGCTCAGCTGTCTTCAGCGCTCCATACTGACGTCCTCCGGATCCTCCCCTCGATGCTGGGCTGTGACGTGCGGTAGTCACCGCCCACAGCCCTGTGACTCAATCGGAGTGGCTCCAGCCTCCTCTGACGTACCCGTTAAGTTTTAGAGCCCGGAACTTGTCGGGACGTAAGAGGATACTGGCGGCCACAGCTCCAGGGGGTCATATGACAGGCACTGAGCGTGCAGGATAGCGCCGCTCAGTGCCAGAATTGGAAATAGAAGCCAATGCAGAAAACGCCGATAATAGTAAGTGTAACTCATGGAAAAAATAAAAAAAACGGGTGAACCACCCCTTTAAAGTGTGAAACAACTGAAAATATGTCTTATATTCTAGATTCTTCAAAGTAGCCACCTTTTGCTTTCATTACTACTTTGCACACTCTTGGCATTCTCTTGATGAGCTTCAAGAGGTAGTAACCCAAATGGTCTTCCAACAGTTTTGAAGGAGTTCCCAGAGATGCTTAGCACTTGTTCACCTTTTTGCCTTCACTCTGTGGTCCAGCTCACCCCCAAACCATCTCGATTGGTTTCAGGTCTGGTGACTGTGAAGGCCAGGTCAGCTGGCGTAGTGCCCCATCACTCTCCTTCTTAGTCAAATAGCCCTTACACAGCCTGGACGTGTGTTTGGGGTCATTGTCCTGTTGAAAAATAAATGATGGTCCAACTAATCGCAAACAGGATGGAATAGCATGCCACTGCAAGATACTGTGGTAGCCATGCTGGTTCTGTATGCCTTCAATTTTGAATAACTCCCCAACAGTGTCACCAGTAAAGCACCCCCACACCATCACACCTCCTTCTCCATGCTTCACGGTGGGAACCAGCCATGTAGAGTCCATCCGTTCACCTTTTCTACAAAGACACGGTGGTTGGATCGAAAGATCTCAAATTTGGACTCCTCAGACCAAAGCACAGATTTCCACTGGTCTAATGTCCATTCCTTGTGTTGTTTAGCCCAAACAAGTCTCTTCTGCTTGTTGCCTGTCCTTAGCAGTGGTTTCCTAGCAGCTATTTTACCATGAAGGCCTGCTGCACAAAGTCTCCTCTTAACAATTGTTCTAGAGATGAGAAAGTGTGTCCAAACGTTTGGTCTGTACTGTATATATTGTACACAATATACAGTTGTATAAGAGTAAATAAATAATTTATAAAAATGATGAAGCGCTCCACAGTATTTTTGATTCTCAGCACACATAAAGCAGATGGCTATGGGCTGCCACCCCCATCTGCCTGGCAATCAAAATACAGGGAGGCCCTTTTTTTAAAAAAACAAACAAACGTTTTTTGCCAAAAATAAATAAAAAGTGTGTTAGACTTCGCCATATTTTTTTATGCTAGCCAGGTACAGTAGGCAGGTATGGGCTGCCCCCAACTCCCAGCTGCCTATTTGTACTCGGCTGAGAACCAAAAATATAGGGAAGCCTTTTTTTTAATTATTTCATGAATTTCATGAAAAAAAATTAAAAAAAAAGACGTGGGCTTTGCCCAATTTTTGTGTCCAGCCAGGTACAACTAGGCAGCTGGGGATTGGAATCTACAGCGCAGGGTGGCCCAAGCTTTCTGGGCCCCCTGCACTGTGAATTGCGGTCCGCAGTTGCCCCATAAAATGGCGCTTTTAAAGAGGTGCCGTCTTCTGGCGCTGTATCCAACTCCTCCAGTGGCCCTGGTAGCGGGTGGCACGCTGGGTAATAAGGGGTTAATACCAGCTTTGTTTTACCAGCTGGTATTAAGTCCGAGATTCTTAATGTCAGGAAAGTTTGACCCGGCCATTAAGAATCTCCAATAAAGGGTTCAAAAAAAAGACACCACACAGAGAAAAAATACTTTTAATAGAATTAAATACACAGACACACTTAGGGACTCCATCTTTTTTACTCCCTCTCACCCCTCCATGATCCTAGTCTTCTGTTACCGATCTAGCTCTGCTATATCAGATTGCACAGGGGGGTGGAAGAATGCTGCTGCTGCTCCCCACGCTGTCTAATCACTCAATGAGTGATCAGAGGCTGCGGGTTGGTAAACGGTGACTTCACCGCTGCCACTGTTGCCATCACCGCTGCCACTATTGCCATAGTAACCTAACAAGCGGGTTACTATAGCAATGGTGATCTCCGATCACCTGATTCCCGGCGCCGCTATTCATCACCGGCTATGGCAGCCAATCCCTGCATGTGGGCTGACTCTGTAAAGAGCGCCAACATGCAGGGAGGGGGGCCAGGCATGTGCCTGAGCATCTCGACGGTATACGGCGGTCGCCAAATATACCGAGTACTGGAAGCTCGGGCAAGCACCGTCTACCGGCAAGCATGCTGACACTACAGGACCTTTGCATGACGTCATAGCCTTGTGACCCAGTCTGTAGCCAATGAGATAATACAACATGCCCACGTGACTGATCACATGGCTATGACGTCACAAAAGGTCCTTTGGTTACCGGGAGGACACAGCGATGATCGTACTCGGAAGCGGTGGGAGACAGAGTGCAGGACGCGTCGCGGAACCTGTAAGTATAATGACAATGTTTATTATTGAGTGTATTCTTTATTTTACAGCCCCCCTCTCCCGCCCCATCCCATAACTGTAAAGACCAATATCGGTGATCGGACGCAAGATCGTGTTATCTTGATCCCGATCTCGATCTTTACAAAATAATCGGACGAGTCTCCCCAATCCCGACCATCGGGTGGATCGCCCATGACTACTCTTAAGACTGCTTTACATGCAGCGACATCGCTAGCGTTTGCACCCGCCCCCGTCGTTTGTGCGTCACGGGCAAATCGTTGCCCATGGCGCACATTATCGCTAGGACGCGTTAAACTTACTGTCCTAACGACTTCGCTGTGGCCGGCGAACAACCTCTTTTCTAAGGGGAAGGTTTGTGCAGAGTCACAGCAACATCACACAGCGGGCCACCAATAGAAGCTTAGGGGCGGAGAGCAGCCGAATGAACGTCACGCCCACCTTGTTGCCGGAGGACGCAGGAATGCTGTTGTTCATCATTCCCGGGGTGTCACACATAGCGATGTGTGCTGCCTCAGGAACTACGAACAACCTGCTTCCAGAACGAGCAACGATCTTTTGAAAATGAACGACGTGTCAACGATCAATGATTAGGTGAGTATTTCTGATCGTTAATGCGCGTTCGTAGGTGTCACACACAACAACGTCGCTAACGATGCCGGATGTGCCTCACGAATTCTGTGACCCCGACGACATATCATTAGATATGTCGTTGCGTGTAAAGCGGCCTTTAGATGTCGAAATTGGACAACAGATTTAGAATACATTTTTTCCTAATTTAATTTCTGATATTATGGTTTAAAAAAAATGTACTTTCAAGATAATATCATTAAAACATTGTGTTTATTTTTAGCAGATGACTGTATTGGGAGTTCAGATGGAAATCTATTATCTTCAGAATGTAAAACAGATGATGAAAGTATCACACATGATACATATGAAGAGCATGCTGTTGTCCCAGATATACCTCCAGTCCTTCCTCGAAAAGTTTTAACATCTGATCTTTTCAAACAAGTCAAAAATTCCGATTTATCACAGATTTGTAAGCAAAATAAAAGTTACAGAATGGATGTGGAACATGAAACGGCTTCTACAAGGGAGAAACCATTTTCATGCCCAGAATGTAAAAAATGTTTTACTCAGAAGATACTCAATCAGAATCTTATTGAGCATCAAAGAATTCACACAGGGGAGAAGCCATTTTCATGTTCAGAATGTGAGAAATGTTTTTTTCAGAAGTCAAATTTTGTTATGCATAAAAAAAATCAAACAGGTGCGAACCCATTTTTATGCTTGGAATGTGGTAAATGTTTTACTAGGAAATCAAGTCTTGTTGACCATGGAAAACGTCACACAAGGGAGAAGCCATTTTCATGTTCAGAGTGTGGGAAATGTTTTAATGTCAAATCAGATCTTGTTAGGCATCAAAGATGTCACACAGGGGAGAAGCCATTTTCATGTTCACAGTGTGAGAAATGTTTTAATTTCAAATCAGAACTTGTTGTGCATCAAAGATGTCACACAGGGGAGAAGCCATTTTTATGTTCAGAGTGTGGAAAATGTTTTATTCAGAAATCACACCTTGTTAGGCATCAAAGATATCACACAGGGGAGAAGCCATTTTCATGTTCAGAATGTGGGAAATGTTTTATTCAGAAATCAGATCTTGTTGTGCATCAAAGATCTCACACCGGGGAGAAGCCATTTTCATGTTCAGAGTGTGGGAAATGTTTTTATTGGAAATCAGAACTTCTTGTGCATCAAAGATGTCACACCGGTGAGAAGCCATTTTCATGTTCGGAGTGTGGGAAATGTTTTAATTGGAAATCAAAACTTGTTCAGCATCAAAAATGTCACACAAGGGAGAAGCCATTTTCATGTTCAGAATGTGGTAAATGTTTTATTCGGAAATCAGATCTTGTTGTGCATCAAAGATGTCACACCGGTGAGAAGCCATTTTCATGTTCAGAGTGTGGGAAATGTTTTATTCGGAAATCACAACTTGTTCAGCATCAAAGATCTCACACTGGGGAGAAGCCATTTTCATGTTCAGAGTGTGGGAAATGTTTTAATTGGAAATCAGAACTTGTTGTGCATCAAAGATGTCACACAGGGGCGAAGCCATTTTCATGTTCAGAGTGTGGGAAATGTTTTAATTGGAAATCAGGTCTTGTTCACCATCAAAAAAATCACACAAAATAAACCATTTTTAGGTTCTGAATGTGGAAAATGTAATTCTCAGAAATCACATCTTGTTAAACATGTGAAGAAGCCGCACAGGGAAGGAACCTTTTTCATGTTGTGAAAAATTGAAATGTTTAACTGGTAAATGAAGTCTTGCCCACATCAGAAAACCAACAGAGCGGAGCAGCCATTTTTGCTTTCAGAATTTGCCAAATGTTATCATTAATCAGGTCCTGTTGTCAGATGAGTCACACGGAGAAGCCATCATGATGTATCCTAATTTAAAGGGTTTTATCCTAAAATCGGCTACAGTTCCTTAAGTAAGAATTTGTGAGGAAAGGAACCATTTTCTTTCTTTTTAGAAATTATTGTATTTTTTTGACCATAAGACATACCTAGGTTTTCAAGGAGGAATATAGGGAAAAAATTAACGCAAAAAATGTGGTCATGAAGCACTGCTATGGGTAGGATCTGCTGCTGACACTGTTACGGAGATAAAATCCCCCAATTCTGTACTAATGTCCCCCCCATACTGGGCCCCTTCAAGGTATATGTGTCTCCCATACTCGTATATATCTTTCATCCTGGTATATATGTTGCGTATCTTTATCACATACTAGTATATATGATCCCCATCCTGGTATATATGGCTCTTTTTCTAGTACATATGTCCCCATCCTTGTATATATGACCCTCATCTCAGGCCCATTCCTGTATATATTTCCCCATCACGCTGCACACATAAGAAAATAAATGATTATACTCACCATCCCTCCGCTCGCCCGGTGCATGGTGTTCTCTTCTGATGCAAGTGACTTTAGCATGTAAACGGCGCAGCGCATGACATTGCTGCCATGTGCCCCCAGTTACACGCAGACATCAGCTCCCAGAACATTCATTGCTCCCCACAGCCGGGATTTTGGGCTTGGGGAGCAGTGAATATTCATTCTCTAATAAACACACGTGATCGCCCAGCTACAGCAGTAAGCCAGCGGCTGGGTAGTCATGTGTACCCAATATTAAAGAGAATGAATATTCACTGCTCCCCACGCAAATAATACCGCCCACCTCTTGGTTAGCGCTGCCTTCATTGCCTAGAGGTGGGCGGGATTATGGTGTGGGGAGCAGTGAATATTCATTTTCTTTTTTAGCTGACACACTGATAGCCCTTTTGAGAGCCTTTAGGAATATTTTTGAATAGTTTTGATACTGGATTATATTTAGATAATTCACTAATCTCAGGTTTCCCACTGTTTTATTTACTAAAAAGTGCAGCCCCAGATTGGAGAGAGGAACTCTGAAGTATATGACATTGTATATAATTGCATTTCAACTCTTGTTGTTTTGTCAATAAATGCTTGTAAAATATACTGTATATTGTTCATGCCTAGCTTTCTCTATTGTCTAGATGTGATGATTTTGCCTGTAAACCTCTTGAGTTGGCGCAGACCTGTAGGCATTTCACACAAAAATAGTGAGGGGAGACTTGAATCACACTGCATCCTAAATATGTGGAAGTTATAAGGCTACGTGCCCACGGGACTCTGTATCCGCGGATGTTTCTACAGCTAAATCCGCAGCATTCCCCCGGAATCCGCACCTTTCAATTGGTGCGGATTTCGTTGTGGATTTTGCGTTTTTTGACATTCAATTGAATGGGCAAAATCCGCAGGTAAGTCCGCAAGAATAATTGACATGCTGCAGATTTTTCCGCAGTGAAATCCGCAGTATTTCCGCTGCGGAAAAATCCGCAGCATGGACACAGCAATTCCTAAATGCCATAGAAATGTCTGGGGAGTAGCTGCGCTGCAGATTTCTGAAAAATCTGCAGAATTTCCGCGAAAAATCCACGGCAAAATCCGCGCATTTTCCGCAGCGTGGGCACATAGCCTTAAGACACTCTGGTCCCATATAATCAAAGCATTTATGTAAAAAAAATTGTCACAAAAGCTCTGAAAAGTCTCAAAAATTCAGAAAGTTGTTAACATTTGGTGGCTTTTGGCATTTTCCAAAATTGGCAGAACTTGGGTGGGACGGGGGCGTGACAGCACAGCTACTTTAATTCATGACAAGCTGTGGCGTTCCCTTTGCCAGAAATCTTACTCCAGTCCCTGAAGGAAGTAATATTTCTAGCATGGTACAAGAAGGCACATGCCAGTCGACAAACGCTCCGGATTCATGAAGAGGCATGCACCACTTAATCAATCAAGAGTGTCTCCCCGATAAATTGGGCTCTTAACACTAGAAGTCCCAAAAATTTTGAGCTCCCCCCTGAAGTCCCGAAAGAGAGTCAAATGACCCTTAGTCCAAACTGAATAGAACGAAATAGAAACTAAATGGCTAAACTCAATGGAAAACAACAACCTCCTGTTTTGCGACAGTAAGGGTACCGTCACACTTTAGCGCTGCTCCAGCGATCCCACCAGCGATATGACCTGGTCAGGATCGCTGGTACGTCGCTACATGGTCGCTGGTAAGCTGTCAATCAGGCAGATCTCACCAGCGACCTGTGACCAGCCCCCAGCCAGCAGCGACGCGTGGAAGCGATGCTGCACCTGGTAACTAAGGTAAATATCGGGTAACGAAGTGCTTGGTTACCCGATATTTACCTTTGTACTCCCTGCACTCCTAGCCAGAGTACATATCGGGTTAATAAGCAAACCTCTGTGTTTATTTATTTACCCGATCTGTACTCCAGCTACGTGTGCAGGGAGCCGGCACTGGCAGCCTGAGAGCGGCGGACGCTAGTAACCAAGGTAAATATCGGGTAACCAAGAAAGGGCTTCCCTTGGTTACCCGATATTTACCTAGGTTACAGCTTACCGCAGGCTGCCAGACGCCGGCTCCCTGCACATTCAGATCGTTTCTCTCTCGCTGTCACACACAGCGATGTGTGCTTCACAGCGGGAGAGCAACATCAAAAAAAATGAACCAGCACTGTGTGTAACGAGCAGCGATCTCACAGCAGGGGCCAGATCGCTGCTCAGTGTCACAGAGCGAGATCGCTAATGAGGTCACTGCTACGTCACAAAAAAAGTGACTCAACAGCGATCTCGCTATGTGAGAAGTACCCCTAATGGCCTTAATTACAGAACAAAAGACGGTGATTATAGGCTGTTAGCTAAAATCCTTCAGGTCATTCAACCAGTCTCTGGGTTCCAAAGGTAGAAATGTTAAATGACCCCTCTCTGGGACTTCTAGTGTTAATGTTATAAAAATGATCTTTTTATAAAGGATAATTGTTGTAATAAAAAAACTAAAGGATTTTATATGTCTGATATCCAAGGAATTATTTTTTTTGTGGGGCTACCCCCAAATAGAGATAAGTGCACCCATTGAAGTTCTGGTTCAGCTTTCAGTCGGACTTTAGATAACGTTTAGATCGGGAACCGGACTTGTCATGAACCCCATTGGAAGTCACTGATTGGGCAGCTCGGGTCTACGCCCACATTCAACCGGCAATAAACAGAGCATTTAGTATCTTGGGTGGGAGGACAGAGTTTTTTCCTTGTGCACAATACATTCTATAGCAATGTTTTTACCTCCCCGTGAAAGCCATTGAAACCCTGCAAGCGACTCGCACTTGGCTGAGCACTGAGTGTACCCGAGCACAGCGATGCTAGATCAAGTGGTTAGGATAAATAAAGCACCCGAACTCCGAACTCTAAAACTGATTTTTTTTTATAAAGTCTGTATTTGGTACAAACACCGAACTTTACTATTCAGGTTCACTCGTCTCTGCCCACAAACCTTTATTACAGTTTAAATTATGGGTGTAGAAGAGACCAGAACTAAAAGGGGTCTATCTCTTTGTGAAAAGCAAGTAACATTTATGATACATATGCTGGGGATTTATGAATTTTCTGGGATTCTGTCACTAAGTGTTTACCCCTTAATTAAAAATCAGAATAATATGAAGACAGTGTCATATTAGGTACAGGGAAGTACCAAGTGAATGGCGAAAGGGAATCCCTGTGTGTAGCAAATGGGGAGATGGTGACCTCTGACCAAGCCTACCGCTGGGCCCTGGGTTCCCTCACCACCTTAGATAGGTTCCACATCTATGAGCAGAGCCAGATACCTGACCCTAGGCTGACCATGATCTGGACCCTAGGTAGGGATCGGATGGGATGAGCTCTTCGTCAACCCCACAAGGCACTAAAGCTGGTGTCACACATAACGACGACGACAACGACGTCGCTGCTACGTCACCATTTTCTGTGACGTTGCAGCGACGTCCCGTCGCTGTCGCTGTGTGTGACATCCAGCAACGACCTGGCCCCTGCTGTGAGGTCGCCGGTCGTTGCTGAATGTCCAGCTTCATTTTTTGGTCGTCACTCTCCCGCTGTGACACACACATCGCTGTGTGTGACAGCGAGAGAGCGACGAAATGAAGCGATCAGGAGCCGGCACTGGCAGCTGCGGTAAGCTGTAACCAGCGTAAACATCGGGTAACCAAGGGAAGACCTTTCCCTGGTTACCCGATGTTTACGCTGGTTACCAGCCTCCGCTCTTGCTGCCAGTGCCGGCTCCTGCACTGTGACATGTGGCTGCAGTACGCATCGGGTAATTAACCCGATGTATACTGTAGCAAGGAGAGCAAGGAGCCAGCGCTAAGCAGTGCGCGCGGCTCCCTGCTCTCTGCACTGACATGTAGCTGCAGCACACATCGGGTTAATTAACCCGATGTGTGCTGCAGGAGAGCAAGGAGCCAGCGCTAAGCGCGGCTCCCTGCTCTCTGAACTGTGACATGTAGCTGCAGCACACATCGGGTTAATTAACCCGATGTGTGCTGCAGGAGAGCAAGGAGCCAGCGCTAAGCGCGGCTCCCTGCTCTCTGAACATGTAGCACAGCGACTTTATGATCGCTGCTTCTGCTGTGTTTGACAGCTAAGCAGCGATCATAACAGCGACTTACAAGGTCGCTGTTACGTCACCGAAAATGGTGACGTAACAGCGACGTCGTTGTCGCTGTCGTTTAGTGTGACACCAGCTTAAAGAACACACAGGGATAACAAACAAGGGGAAACAATATACAACTTATCTCTAGACGACTCAGTAAGAAGTTCGGTAAAGAGCAACAACGCTCCTACTGATATGTATAAGCCGCCTGCTTGTATCCAGAGCTTGTGAAAGAACTGAATATCACCAGCACAAGTTCAGGGAAAATGAGAGTATTTAAACCCAATTGGAAATAAAGATTATTAGCAGCTAAAGAGGAGTTCCCCAGGGTCTTAAAGAAAAAAGGATGACAAACCAGCAGAGGAGATACCAGTACACTGAATACTAACAGTAGAAATAATAGAAAGTCAGGGAGTATTTTGCGCAGCCAAATGCTGTGACCTTCTATTGTTGGACACCGCAGGACTGTCTGTTACCCACGACAGACTGTGACTCTGATTCCAATGATGTGTCATTTACTGCTTGCTGCAGTTTTGATAAAATTACTGTATTATCGCTAGGGGATTATCACTACAGAGCTAGTAAAACTGCTGCCATGTACCCTCCATGTCCATTAGCTCTGTATAACCCCTCCCCCACACCTGATTGGCAGCTTGTTCTCAATGCTCATTGTACACAGCTGCAAATCAGTGGTGTGGGTGGGGTTATACACAGAGGAGCATTTTGAGAACTGGTAGATCTTATGCAGATAAAACTATTTATTAAAACTTCAGAAAGCAGCCAAGTAAGTGACACATTGCTGGAATCTGGGTCTTTTGCTTATACAGGTCGATTGGACACATGTTAGAGGTAGCTTTATTCCTCTTAATCTATAAACCACATCCCGAAGCCATACGCTATTTAGATATTTAATCTGAGAAGTAGGCAGTGTTTATAAACATAAAAGATGTTACAAAGGGAAACAAAACAATACAGCATATACAATTACATGAAAGGGAATAACGAGAGCAAATAAATGAACCTGGATGACACACATAGATTCAGATTTATAGAGGGAAGGACTCTAATGGAATGTGGAACAATCCTATACAGCAATGTTCTATGAGGATCATTATTGGCATTAGCATTTTATTAACACAAGTTACACCCACATCCTTCCCCTCTGGTGACACATAACACAGCTGGATGGCAGGATGTGTCTAATGCTTGCTTTACACGGGACGACCGATTGTGCAATTTCACGGTCGTACCCGCCCCCGTCGTTTGTGCGCAAAGGGCAATTGATTGGCCGTGGTGCACAAAAACGTTAACCCCCCGTCACACGTACTTACCTCCCGTGCGACGTCGCTGAGGGCGGCGAACATCCACTTCCTGGAGTGGGAGGGATGTTCGGCGTCACTGCGACGTCACATGGCCGCCGGCCAATAGAAACGGAGGGGCGGAGATGAGCGGGATGTAAACATCCCGCCCACCTCCTTCCTTCCGCATAGCCGACGGGAGCCGCGGGACGCAAGTAAGCTGCTATTCATCGTTCCCGTGGTGTCACACGGAGTGACTTGTGCTGCCACGGGAACGATGAATAACTGGCGCAAAGTAAAATAAACGATTTTATGAAACCTAGCGACCAGTACACGACTCACGATTTGTGAGCGATACTGCGTCACTAGGAGGTGTCACACAGGCCGACGTCGCAAGCGATGCCGGAGGGGCGTCACAAAAACCGTGACCCCGACGATCTATCGCACGATAGATCGTCTGGTGTAAAGCAGGCATAAGTCTTAGAAAATTATGAGATTCCCAACTTTTACAATATTGTTGCCACTGGATGCCCCAGGCAGAAGATATTACTGTCATCTTTCCTATCATGATTTTATCTGTTCATAGATAGGAGACATTGCATAGATATTTTCATCTCTCTGGCCAATCTCCATTTGGTGGGACCCTGGTCATCACCCAATGATGCAGAACAATGCTTTGCATTCTCTGTTTTATCACAAATTTGTAATTAATGACTTTTCTATTATATCAATGCAGTTCATAAAACCTTCATTCATATTTTCTATAAGGTGAAACAAAGGATTTTAATTTATCTGCTATTTTTCTGTTCAAGTGGTGCTCTTATCTCTACCGATCATAAATTTGTGCTTTTCTGCATTCTTGAGCATTCAAGCTGAGATTGGCCTCACATCTGCTAGAGGATTCTCTTTAATTACTTGTTTCCAAAGGAGGGGGTCAGCTTTATAGCTGGCCCCATTTATTGGATTCTTTATGGATTTTATCATTTCTATATGACACAGGACTACATGTTAATACATCTTTTTCCAAAATTGAGCTTTTAACCCTTTAAAAGCCAGGGTCATTTTTTGGACACTTTCCTGGACTTGGTGCTTAAACAGTTTAATAAAATCAGAAATATTACTGTTATGATTCTCGTATGACTTTGCTTGTGAAGAGCCATTATATGTGTTTGGTTGCCTGCTGTCTGCATTCTCCAGGGTTAGGCCCAATGGGAGGACCCTATTCTGTTGTGCCTCGTTCCAGGAGTCACGCTGCCTTATCTTGGAACTGTTTTCCTTGGTACGCCACCAGTGAATAGTTCCTGCTCTGCAGTGTGCACTTCTGGTCCCTGTGAGTCTGTTCTGATGCTGCCCGCTACCTAGTACTCCTTTACCTGACCTCCGTCCTTTCCGTCTTGTCTTACCTCCCTGTCTCCCTAACCCGCTCTCTGCTTTGTTATCCCGTCTCCACTCCCTCTATACTTACTTGTCTTCTTGGTTTACGACCCAGCTTGCTATCTCACTACAGGCAGGCTGTGCCGAGTGATGTTATGCCTGGCAGACCCCCACGAGTCTAACAGCGCATCACCGGCACAGCAGCACTCTTCAGACAGGAGCGTGCATGTGTTTCTAGGTATATGCACGCTCATGTTCAGAGAACGGCAGGCTGTGCCGGGTGATGTCATGCCTCTCAGGGTGATGCCTCTCAGGGTGATGCTTGAGGGTTATGCCTCGCGAGAGTCTGCCATGGCATCACCCGGCAAAGCCTCGCACGTGTGACTGTGGGCACTGGATACACAGCACAGATACAGCCTGACAGCTGGGGCTGCAGCCGCGCGCTATAACTGTCCTGACGATTGTTTTATTTATTTGTTTATTTTTTACCACGATACTGACTGGCAGACACTTTCCCCGCCCAACGGCTGTCCTGCCACCTGTGATTTGTTGCTGCTACTCAGGGTGGGGTCGCGTCTAACTGCAACCAATTACACGCGCCGGTGGGCAGGCAAAGTAGTGAATATTGAGTTGTTGGCTTCGGAAGGTAAAAGCGTGACACAGAAGGAGTATGCTGCCATGACAACGCCTCAGTGAGTACACCGCGCATGCTCCTACCCCCCTATGCCCTCCACAGACGTTTTAATCTCCAAATCTCCAGATTCTGGGCACTGGATTCCGAAGCGGATGGGACTTATTTTTAAATCTGTCAGTGATCTGCCGGTACCGTTTTTTGGGGCGTTCGATCAGCGCTAGTGAAGATCCAAGGTCCTTGGGGGGGTGTGGCCTGCATGCTGAAGGCAATGGCTGCTTAAGAGTGAAGCTCTGTGCTGTGGCTGTACAAACTGGCTCAAACCTGCTTCAAATCGCTGAGAACTCTCCTCTCAAACAGTGAGTAATCCCCCCAGCACAGTATGCCAAAGGGTAGACCCCGGAAATCTGGCCCCCCGGCCAAGCTTACTGACTTTTATCCCAGGGATAGGGGATCCCCCTCTCCTCAGAAGATGTCTGCTGCTGCAGTGTCTCCCTTACACCAGGAAGAGACAGGGTTGGGAAGCAGTGTCACAGGCACTCCTCTCACAGAGGAAAGGCTGCAAGCCCTGCTCAGTTCTCTGAGGTCATCACTGCAGAAGGATTTCAGGGATCTTAAGAACATGATTAAAGAAGTTAAAGAGGAAATCAAATCACTGGGGGACCGTACAGACCATGTGGAGTCTAAAATGGCCGAACTTGCTCAGTCACACAATGATCTGATTGATGCTAACACAGCGTTAGAGGAGGAGGTGGGAATACTGAAAAACAAGCTTGGGGATCTGGAAGATAGATCCAGAAGGAACAATCTTAAAATTAGGGGCATTCCTGTGTCAGTAGCTGATAAAGAGCTGCCAGATTTCTTTCACAAGTTTCTCCAACTACTGCTCCCAGAACACACAGAAAGAGATCTCATAGTGGATAGAATACATAGAATCCCTAAACCTAAAGGTATCGACCCCACTCTGCCCAGGGACACGCTGGCACGACTGCATTTTTATAAAACAAAGGAAGCAGTGCTCCAGATACTGAGGGATAACCCTAATCCTCCCAGATGAATTTAATGATTTAAAGGTGTTCCTGGACCTGTCTGCTGCAACTCTGGCAAAAAGAAGAGAATTTTCCCAGTTCTCCAGAATCCTGAGGGAGCATGACATACACTATAAATGGGGATTCCCGGTGAAATTCAATATCTTCAGGGATTCTAAAACACATGTATGCCAGTCCCCTCAACAGAGCAAACTACTTGAGTCCTGGGGATTACCCCTTACAATGCACTCAGACTCGCGCCGGGATCAGGGGGATGCTCAGAAGAAAAAGATCAATCCTGAGTGGGAACCAGCTTGAGGGAGTCTCGCCAGCCGCAGACGTGTGTAGCTCTCATGTGACCTGTGATGTCACTTAAGCCCTCTGTTGTTCTCGCCTATGGCGAGCAAGTACTTCCCAGCTGTCCGGTAAGGATGAAGCTGAAGTATTCAATTTTTTTTGTTGTTGTTGTTTTTTCCCTCCACCCGTGCACCGTCCCTAACTGGTCCCCCTTGCCTGCTTCTGCCTGCCCTATGCCTCTCAGTCGGCCTGCCTGGAAACATCGTCCTTTCTGGGATCCACCATGAGTATTAAGTTTCTGTCTCTCAATGTGAAGGGTCTCAATTCTCCTGCAAAAAGATCCATGCTCTGGAGAGAAGTTATAGCATCCAAATGTGATATAGCATGTATTCAAGAAACTCACCTTCTTACTGATGACAATAAAAGGCTACTACATCCAAGATTTCCACATATGTTCTTTGCAAATGACTCTAAAAAAAAAAAAGGAGGAGTGGCTATCCTGATTAAAAACTCTGTGGCTTTCAAAATGATTGATGTAACCTATGGTGCAGACGGGAGATATATTATTCTAAGTACAAAAAAGAAACAAAACCGCTCACCACTGCAGAGACAAGCCTGAATATATCCTCCTGTTAGTCCCCTTTGGTCCGGCACGGATTACGGCAGCAAGCCGAGAAGATAATAGAAGAAAGCAGTGGAAAAATCCAGCTGGACTCCAAAGGGATAAATAAAAATGCTTCTTTATTTATATCAACTCGATTAAAAATATATATCCATTTCTCAAGTAAAGACACCGGCTTGTTCACACTGATGCATGGCAGATGTATACTACTACGCGTTTCGGCGGAACGCCTTCCTCAGGTCATAGTCAGTACAAGATTAAGAGGATATTTATAAATGTTTTTCCTGAGCAGCGAAGTAACTCACATGTTCTCAATAAATTAATTATATAGGGGAGTATACGCTGCTCAGGTAAAATCACAAATTCACAAGAGAAAAGTACAAAAAGACCATGAAGTATTTATCTAACCTTAAATTACATAGGTATCCATCCAGATAAAATACAGAAAAAAATATATATATATCAATTAACATCTAGGTATGAAAATCTTATATATAGATAAATATACATATTTTTTTTCTTTCTTTTTTTTCCCATAAATGGACATGAAAATCAATAGACACAATAAAACCCCACTTTATAGATGTAGATAATCACATTCGTTTGTCAAAACACATTATAGGAAGCAAGATATATAGAAAGGACATTGCCCACAGGTATAAGAAGAGAGAGAGAGAAAAAAAAAAAATCATAATGTCTCGCAGTTGTCAGCCGATGCCTACCCGTATATGTAAGGCTCAAACAGAACACATGTCAATATTAATGAGCGACAGAAATATCAGTGTTGAGATCTACAACAACAAATCAACCACGCTCATACAATGGAAGTGTAAAGTGCTGTTGTATTAGTCTCGCAGTTGTCAGCCAAAAAAAAAGGAAGTTAAATTTCTCTCTTTTTTTCAAAAACCTCAATAGCATAAGATCAAATCATGTCTGCTATTTAATCCCTTTGGGAGGCGGGTATCCAACATAAAAATCCACCGACTTTCATGATTAAGTAGCTTTCTCCTATAGTCGCCTCCTCTCAATGGTTTAAAAACCTTCTCTATACCCTTGAATTTAAAAGCTGTCAAATTGCCCTTGTGGACTGTGGCAAAATGTCTAGATACCGCAGAGATACCAATGGTATTAGCGTTCACTGAATCGGACATGTGCTTGCGTATACGTTTTTTAAGTGGCCCCACTGTACAGCCTACGTACTGAATCTGGCATTGTTCACATTCTATCAGATATACCACATGATCACTATTACAGTTAATGAAAGTATTAATGTTAAAGCTATTACCATTGTAGAAAGATACAAAGGTATCACTCTTGCTAACAAAACTGCAGCATTTACATTTAGCGGCACCGCACTTAAAAAAACCTTTGACTTCTAACCACGTGGTAGATCTGACAGGCCGTGCGGAGACAAATGTGCTAGGAGACAAAATACTCTGCAAAGTGGGAGCCTTTCTGGCAACAAATCTAACTGCATTCTTGCTCATGATTTCCTTCAATCTCAGATCTTGGTTCAGCAGAGGTAAGTATTTTTTTATGATATTTTTTATACTGTCAAATTGATCACTGAATTGCGTGGAGAAGGTAATAAAACAATTATCGTTGTCCCTCTGTTTAGATTTGTCGGCAAGGAGGTCTACTCTATTTACTCTATCAACTATATGCTCTGCTCTGTCTAGTACCCACCCAGGATAATCTCATGCTCTGAGTCTGTCTTTAACCCTTTGTGCCTCTTTTTTGTATGTATTTGGGCTGGAACTATTTCTCTTAGTACGGATCAATTCTCCCACTGGAATATTTCTCAGAACATGTTTAGGATGGCAGGAAGATGCATTCAGTGTGTTATTAGTGGCCAGAGGTTTCCTAAATGGAGAAATACATACTCTGTTATCTTTGATGGAGAATTCAATGTCCAAAAAATTAATTTTTGTTTTATGTAGATTGTGTGTGAATTTCAGATTGAACTCATTATTATCCAAATAGGAAAACAATTCCTCAGCTCTGGATTCTGTGCTCCTCCATACGAGTAACATGTCATCTATGTATCTCCCCAGCCACAAAATATCACTAAAAAAAGGTGAATTAGTACTGTATAAAAACCTCTCTTCCCAAACCGCCATAACAATGTTAGCAAGGGAGGGTGAGAAAACCGCTCCCATGCTAACACCACTCCGCTGCAAAAAAAAACATTTATCAAATGAAAAATAATTATGACTGAGGAGATACTTGACCGCAATTAGCAAAAATTCGACAATAGAAGGGTTATAATTGCTGAAACTGTTCAAAAAATATTCCAAACAATTAATGGCTACATCATGAGGTATTGCCGGGTACAAACCAATAACATCTACTGTGATCCAGGTGTATTCTTTTTTCCATTCCATATTATCAAAAAGGGAAATAATCGATTTGGAATCTCTAATGATGTAGCTAGGGATGAGTCTGACCAGCGGCTGCAAATAATGGTCGACCCACTCACCCAGCTTTTCATTGAGACCCCCAATACCCGCTATTATGGGTCTAAGGGGAGGTGGAAATAACCCCTTATGTGTTTTAGGTAAGGAATGATACACCGGGACCACAGGATGATTCACAAATAAATAGTCTTTAAGTTTACCATCAATTGCATTAATAGTTAAACCCTCATTCAAATTAGACAATAACTCAGACTTATATTTTTCTGTAGGATCAGACATAAGTTCCAAATACATGTGATCGTTAGAAAGATCTATGAAATTCAATTTCTTATAAAGTCCAGAGTTCATAATGACCAAAGCCCCTCCTTTATCTGATTATCTTATCATTAGATCTTTGTTGTTCCGTAAATCTTTTAGTGCTTTCCGCTCACTACTAGACAAATTATGAGACACATTTGTAATATTTGTAGTATGTCTCTCCAGCTCCAAAAGTTCAGATTCAATCAATTCCTGGAATGAATCCAGAATGTGCGCTCTTGATTGCAATGGGTAAAAGGCAGGGTTAGGTGTTGCAAATGAATTATTAAGACATATAACATCCTCATTGGCATTTTTCTCTAAATGTCTCAAATCCCATAACACAGTCTGTTCTTGCAAAGTCAAAAAATCTTGTGAGATCACTTGGGAAGTTGAGACTGTAGGGGCACATATCTCATTGCTTTTGTCAAAGTGACATTTGACTGTAAGGTTCCTCACAAATTTATTAATGTCACATAGAGTATTAAATATATCAAAGTCTCTGGATGGGGAAAACCCCAATCCCTTCGATAAAACATTAATTTGTGTTTGTGACAATATATAACTGGATATATTCCAGATTGGAACACTCACCAATTCTTCAGACTCCGAGTATGGTATTTTCTTCCTGTGTTTCTTGCCTCCCCTTCGTCGTTTTTTGCACGCTTGCGGTTTTTATTGCTGTGGTTGGGAAACCACTGATTATTTCCCATAGAAGTGGAGGTAGAGGCATTGGATGTATCAGAGAAATCATCTGAAGCATTGGAAGCTGTGTGCTCTGAGAGAAAGCTGGAACCGGCAAATGAAACTTTGTTTCTCATAGATGATTTTCTTTTGTAGGAAAAAGATCTCTTATTCCAGCTGTATACTTGATTATTAGCATAGTCATCTTTGTCTCTGATAAATTTCTTTTTCTTCATCTCTGTAATGTGTTCCTCTAATTTTGCAAGGTTATTTGAGATATTCTCCTGTAATTTGCCAAAATGCTTGTTACCAGAAAAAACATTAGCTGCAGTTTGTAGGTCTTTAATTTCCTTTTTTATATCGACCAAGTCTTTCTCTTCCTCTTGTAAAATTAGTTTGATAAGATTCAAGGAACATTGAGACAAAATATTATTCCATTTATCTTGAAAGGTTTGATCATATTGTGAAGTCACTCTTTTATGGATACGGAGACCTCTGGGAATCATATCATTATTGAGATAAGTCTGTAATGAGTTATGGTCCCACCAGATCCTCATTTCTTTGGACATTTTATGTTCCAGATTTTTCATAATATTAAATAAATCATCAGGAGGAACCTCTGTCCTTTCTTTGGGTGTAGAAAAAATCATGGCTGCTTTATCAAGCCTGGCAGAGCAATTTTCATAGTCCAAAAAATTCCTTCTAGATGAATCCATATTAAATCACAATTGTGAGTAGCAATCAGTGTGAAAATAGTTTTGCAGGAGCTGGTTTAAGTAGAGCAAATAGACAAGTACAAAAAACAAACAAAACCGCTCACCACTGCAGAGACAAGCCTGAATATATCCTCCTGTTAGTCCCCTTTGGTCCGGCACGGATTACGGCAGCAAGCCGAGAAGATAATAGAAGAAAGCAGTGGAAAAATCCAGCTGGACTCCAAAGGGATAAATAAAAATGCTTCTTTATTTATATCAACTCGATTAAAAATATATATCCATTTCTCAAGTAAAGACACCGGCTTGTTCACACTGATGCATGGCAGATGTATACTACTACGCGTTTCGGCGGAACGCCTTCCTCAGGTCATAGTCAGTACAAGATTAAGAGGATATTTATAAATGTTTTTCCTGAGCAGCGAAGTAACTCACATGTTCTCAATAAATTAATTATATAGGGGAGTATACACTGCTCAGGTAAAATCACAAATTCACAAGAGAAAAGTACAAAAAGACCATGAAGTATTTATCTAACCTTAAATTACATAGGTATCCATCCAAATAAAATACAGAAAAAAATATATATATATCAATTAACATCTAGGTATGAAAATCTTATATATAGATAAATATACATATCTTTTTTTCTTTCTTTTTTTTCCCCATAAATGGACATGAAAATCAATAGACACAATAAAACCCCACTTTATAGATGTAGATAATCACATTCGTTTGTCAAAACACATTATAGGAAGCAAGATATATAAAAAGGACATTGCCCACAGGTATAAGAAGGCATTGTGTGAACAATGCCAGATTCAGTACGTAGGCTGTACAGTGGGGCCACTTAAAAAATGTATACGCAAGCACATGTCCGATTCAGTGAACGCTAATACCATTGGTATCTCTGCGGTATCTAGACATTTTGCCACAGTCCACAAGGGCAATTTGACAGCTTTTAAATTCAAGGGTATAGAGAAGGTTTTTAAACCATTGAGAGGAGGCGACTATAGGAGAAAGCTACTTAATCATGAAAGTCGGTGGATTTTTATGTTGGATACCCGCCTCCCAAAGGGATTAAATAGCAGACATGATTTGATCTTATGCTATTGAGGTTTTTGAAAAAAAGAGAGAAATTTAACTTTTTTTTTTTTTTTGGCTGACAACTGCGAGACTAATACAACAGCACTTTACACTTCCATTGTATGAGCGTGGTTGATTTGTTGTTGTAGATCTCAACGCTGATATTTCTGTCGCTCATTAATATTGACATGTGTTCTGTTTGAGCCTTACATATACGGGTAGGCATCGGCTGACAACTGTGAGACATTATAATTTTTTTTTTTTTTTTTTCTCTCTCTTCTTATACCTGTGGGCAATGTCCTTTTTATATATCTTGCTTCCTATAATGTGTTTTGACAAACGAATGTGATTATCTACATCTATAAAGTGGGGTTTTATTGTGTCTATTGATTTTCATGTCCATTTATGGGGAAAAAAAAGAAAGAAAAAAAGATATGTATATTTATCTATATATAAGATTTTCATACCTAGATGTTAATTGATATATATATATTTTTTTCTGTATTTTATCTGGATGGATACCTATGTAATTTAAGGTTAGATAAATACTTCATGGTCTTTTTGTACTTTTCTCTTGTGGATTTGTGATTTTACCTGAGCAGTGTATACTCCCCTATATAATTAATTTATTGAGAACATGTGAGTTACTTCGCTGCTCAGGAAAAACATTTATAAATATCCTCTTAATCTTGTACTGACTATGACCTGAGGAAGGCGTTCCGCCGAAACGCGTAGTAGTATACATCTGCCATGCATCAGTGTGAACAAGCCGGTGTCTTTACTTGAGAAATGGATATATATTTTTAATCGAGTTGATATAAATAAAGAAGCATTTTTATTTATCCCTTTGGAGTCCAGCTGGATTTTTCCACTGCTTTCTTCTATTATCTTCTCGGCTTGCTGCCGTAATCCGTGCCGGACCAAAGGGGACTAACAGGAGGATATATTCAGGCTTGTCTCTGCAGTGGTGAGCGGTTTTGTTTGTTTTTTGTACTTGTCCATTGAAATATATGTAATATCATACTGCATATTCCAGATATCAGCCGCCGGCCGGGGCTTTTATTTGTGTGCACTATTTTATTTGTAGCTGTGCCCCAAATATTTTATATGCGCATCATTTAATTATTGATCTTTATCAAACAATTGATTTTAATTTTTTTTTGAGTGTCTTTTATTTTTCCACCAAAAATAGTTATTAACAAAAAATTTCAAATTTAAATATTTCCTTTTGGTCTATTTACCCTATTTTACCTTATCTATATCCTTTTTGAATAACTTGAAGTGGCATAGAATACTATAAAATTATTATTTTATTTCACTTTTATACTTTTCTTAGGAGCAGCTACCACAGAAATATCTGGAAAAACAAGAAGAGACAACCACTGCAGACCACAGCCAGGAACAACTATAAATCACACCCAAAGCATCCCAGGGAGAGGTTTATAAAGAAAGTCAGAAGCTGGCAACAGAGGAAAAACCTGACAGGTTCCCAGGGTCATAGAGTCCGCTGCTGCAGAAACAGACAACTGTCAGATAACAACTCGTGCTGTCAATCTCTGGGATTTTCCAACACTTGCTGCCAATGGATTGTCAGCCGACTGTGACACCTATGTGACAACCCCTCACTATTTTTGTGTGAAATGTCTACTCCAGAGGTGAGGCAAAATCATCACATCTAAACAACAGAGAAATCTAGGCAGGAAGAATATATATTTTACAAGCATTTATTAACAAAACAACAAGTTTGGAAATGCAATTATATACAATGTGATAGGAATTCTGAAATATATCTCCAATCTGGGGCTGCGCTTTTTAGTAAAAGCAGTGGGTAATCTGAGATTAGTGAAGTATCTTAATATAATCCAGTATCAAAACATTTTACAAATGTTCATAAAGGCTCTCTCTGGGTTCGTAGAGCTCACACTGCTAAGGGTTGTGGGATCTCACAACCTGGAAGTTCCTTTCGGGGGACATTAGGGACAATTCAAAAGTTTTGGTACTGGATTATATTTAGAAAATTCACTAATCTGCGGCTCTCCACTGTATTAGTAAATAAAAAAGGCAGCCACAGATTTGTGATAAGCACTATTTAAAGGGAAAGTCATCATTGCGCTAGAAATTGGAGGATGGCACCCCCCGTAACAGTGTCAGCTGCAGATCCCTCCTATCAGTGCAGCATAACCACATTTTTTGCTTCAATCTTTTTCCCTACTTTCCTTCTTTAAAACCAAGGTGTGTCTTATGGTCTGAAAAATACAATAAGTTTAAAAAGAAAGAAAATGCTTCAATTATTCACAACATGAAAAAAGTTCCTTCCCTGTGCGGCTTCTTCACATGTTTGACAAGATCTGATTTCTGAGAACTACATTTTCCAGATTTAGAACATAAAAATGGTTTATTTTGTGTGATTGTTTTGATGGTAAACAAGACCTGATTTCCTAGTAAAACATTTACCACATTCTGAGCATGAGAACATCTTCTCCCCTGTTTGAGATCTTTGATGCCTAACAAGAACTGATTTCTGAATAAAACATTTCCCACATTCTGAACATGAAAATGGCTTCTCCTATGTGTGAGATCTTTGATGCCTAACATGATCTGATTTCTGAATAAAACATTTCCCACATTCTGAACATGAAAATGGCTTCTCCCCTGTATGAGATCTTTGATGCACAACAAGACCTGATTTCCTAGTAAAACATTTACCACATTCTGAGCATGAAAACATCTTCTCCCCTGTGTGAGATCTTTGATGCCTAACAAGAACTGATTTCTGAATAAAACATTTCTCACACTTTGAACATGAAAATGGCTTCTCCCTGGTGTGAAATCTTTGGTGCACAACAAGTTTTGATTTCTCATTAAAACATTTCCCACACTCTGTACATGAAAATGGCTTTTCCCCTGTGTGAGATCTTTGATGCACAACAAGTTTTGATTTCTCAATAAAACATTTCCCACACTCTGAACATGAAAATGGCTTTTCCCCCGTGTGATTTTTGTGATGTCTAACAAGGTGTGATTTTCGGATAAAACATTTCCCACATTCTGAACATGAAAACTGCTTCTTCCCAGTGTGATATTTTTGATGCGTTACAAGATTTGATTTCTGACTAAAACATTTCCCACATTCGGAACATGAAAATGGCTTTTCCCCTGTATGAGATCTTTGATGGTTAACAAGATGTGATTTCCTGGTAAAACATTTCCCACATTTTGAACATAAAAATGGTTTCTCCCTTGTAGGGGCCGTTTCTTGTTCCACGTCCCTTCTGTAACTGTTATTTTGCTTAAAATTCTGTGATAAATTGGAATTTTGGACTTGTTTGAAAAGATCAGATGATAGTGCTTTCCGAGGAAGGACTGGAAGTATATCTGGGATACCAGCATGCTCTTCATATGTATCATGTGTGATACTTTCATCATCTGTTATAAATTCTGAAGATATTAGATTTCCATCTGAACTCCCAATACAGTCATCTGCTAAAAATAAACACAATGTTACTAGTTTTTAATGATGTTATCTTGAAAGTACATTAATTTTTTTTATACCATAACATCAGAAATTAAATCTGGGAAAAAATCATTCTGAATCTGTTTTCCAATTTTGAGATCTAACAGATACATTTTCGTTAATTCAGACCTCCCATTCCTGTCTCCAGGATATCTCTCCAGTAGCACCAGTTCTCTGGAATGTGCTACAGTAAATAATCTGACTGATTGTCACAATGTGAAGATATCAAAGGACAGTGGGCTCCTATACTGTTCCTCAGGCTAGGAGACCCTAAGCTGTCCCTAATCTCTGGATTACCCCTGAAGGTGGAGATGCCATTGTACTGTACCTCACTATTCTCCTTACTAGATCTAATGTGTGATTTCCCAGGGAAGGAAAGTGAATGAGTATGATGGAAATAAAGATTAAGACAGATGGAAAACTAAAACTAAAGCTGGTGTCACACACAGCGACAACGACAACGACGTCGCTGCTACGTCACCATTTTCTGTGACGTTGCAGCGACGTCCCGTCGCTGTCGCTGTGTGTGACATCCAGCAACGACCTGGCCCCTGCTGTGAGGTCGCCGGTCGTTGCTGAATGTCCAGCTTCATTTTTTGGTCGTCGCTCTCCCGCTGTGAAGCACACATCGCTGTGTGTGACAGCGAGAGAGCGACGAAATGAAGCGAGCAGGAGCAGGAGCCGGCGTCTGGCAGCTGCGGCAAGCTGTAACCAGCGTAAACATCGGGTAACCAAGGGAAGGCCTTTCCCTGGTTACCCGATATTTACCTTCGTTACCAGCCTCCGCCCTTGCTGCCAGTGCCGGCTCCTGCTCTGTGCACATGTAGCTACAGTACACATCGGGTTAATTAACCCGATGTATACTGTAGCAAGGAGAGCAAGGAGCCAGCGCTAAGCAGTGTGCGCGGCTCCCTGCTCTCTGCACTGTGACATGTAGCTGCAGTACACATCGGGTTAATTAACCCGATGTGTACTGTACCTAGGAGAGCAGGGAGCCAGCGCTAAGCGCGGCTCCCTGCTCTCTGCACATGTAGCACAGCGACGTTATGATCGCTGCTTCTGCTGTGTTTGACAGCTAAGCAGCGATCATAACAGCGACTTACAAGGTCGCTGTTACGTCACAGAAAATGGTGACGTAACAGCGACGTCGTTGTCGCTGTCGCTTAGTGTGAACCCAGCTTTAGGCACACTGCAAACTCACAGAAACAAACAGTGAGAGACTAAGGAGAAAAGCAAGAGCAGGAAGGCAGTAACAAAAGGACATCAAGGGTTAACACCACAACAGTTCACAGCAGTAATGCACAACAACCACCTGTTAGTCTGTATCACAACACCTCCCTCACCAGACCAGTATAGGTAAACTATATCTGGCATTAATGGAATAGTCCAACCAGCATATACAGAAGGGCAGAGAATGATACTGGCTTCCTGCAGCATGTGATCAAAGACACTAACTAGCATCCCAGCAGAGATTAACTCTTGCTAGCCTGCCTATCTGTGGTTTGATGCCTGTGTCTCCCTACACTGCTCACGGACATCAGAGAAGTTAGCAGGCAGAGTGTAGTTTCCACAGATCCTGACACCGCCTTGACAGTTGAATAACCTACAAACATCTCTGTGACATTGGTCCACAACATAGACAATTTCAAAGAGATTTTTTTCCAAGACGAAAATAAAATAGTTAAGGACAAATGCTGGAAATTTAATGGGGATGTCCGGGACTATGACGTTGATGGTCTATCCAAAGGCTTTGTAACCAAAGCAGGTAGCAGGGTCTTGCTGTCTGTGCAGATAAACATTTGGGCTCCAATTCATCAAGACTGGCGATGGACACTGAAAAATGACATCAGGGACGGAAGTGACATTTCTGGCATAGGGAACGCTGCAGTTTGTTACGAATTACAGAAGAGGTGGCATCACATCCTTGTTCTGGCCAAGCTTTACCAATTTTGGTAAAGCTGGTTAAAACTGGCGTGACCACACACACACACACACACACACACACCAGCCTGTCTCCTCTTCTGCTTTAGACTCCTGCAAATGAGACCTTTGGTTGTGATGTCAGAAAGATCTTTAAGCAGTCCTATAATCGGCATATAAACACTAGGGCCCCAAAGAGAATGGGAGCCTGTGAAATTGCCCAGTTTCCTCGCACTCTACCCTAATGCCAGTCCTGCATGCCAACCTGTCTTCTGTTCAGTTCTTTTAGACTCCTGAAGTTAAAAGACCTTTGGTTACATCATGTCACATGACTTTGAAGTCATCAAAGGTTGTTAAACAATTAACCTTAGAATACAACTGATGAGGACCCTAAGAGAGTGGGGTTCTTAAGAATATGCGCAGTTTGACTCCTCCCAACGCTGGCCATGACTGTAACTAGGGCTTAATTTTGGAGTAGGTCTTATTTACTGGGAAACACAGTAATCATGAACCCTCTGCAGGTCTTTGAGTTGCCTTCATAACGATATAGAGAAGGCACTAGAAACAAAGAGCAGAAGAAGCAGAAGGAAAGAAAATACAGCTGAAAAAAACCCAGAGCAGAAAGCCTAAAAACGTAAACACAAAATTAGTGCAGAAAGTACATGAGTAGAGATCTCTTACAGGATAGACCTGGAGGAAACACATCCTGAGGAACATCGGGATCTTCTTGTTTACAGTCCTGTGGGAGAAGAGGACGGGGACATCTCTCTGGTGTTGTCCTCTTACTGGATAGAACTGGAGGAGACACATACAGGGACTGAATTCATTCCTTACATACAGATAATTATAGGCCGTGTGTATTTAGTCCTGTCTATTACCTGGTGATGTGAGGGTCTGGGGAACCTCCATCATGATATCCATGTACAGATCTTTGTGTCCTTCTAAATACTCCCACTCCTCCATGGAGAAATAGACGGTGACGTCCTGACACCTTATAGGAACCTGACACATACAATGATACCGTCACCCCCGATCCCTTCATAGCGTTACTGTATAATGTCCCAGCATTCCCAGCAGTGTCACCTCTCCAGTCAGCAGCTGAATCATCTTGTAGGTGAGTTCTAGGATCTTCTGGTCATTGATGTCCTCATGTATCGGGGGGTGAGGTGGAGGCCCCGTGATTGGGCTTAGGGGTCTTCCCCATCCCTCAGACACAGGGGCCTGACAGCGCTCACTAGAGGTCTTCTTCACTACTGTGTAATCCTGGTTATGGAGAGACACAGTAATAAATCTCACTACAGACATTTCCAGAGTCCTCACCTCTCCAGTTCTGTCCATCTGTTATTCCCATAGATAAGAATGATGTAATGTGACGTCATCAGAATCTCTCACCTCTCCAGTAAGCCGGAAGAGGATCTCTAGGGTGAGGTGTAAAATCCTCTCCGCCATCTTCTCCCTGTTCATATCCATCCTGGATAGGAAGTTTTCTTAAACAGAATAAAATCACTGAGAGGATCCGATATTATAAATAATATAAATTTCCCAGTTTGTCAGTTAAGAAAAGGGCAATGGAATTAGGATTCGATGTTTTCTTGTTTCTAACGGAAGAAGAGGGGCCCACACATGGCGTACAGATCTGTGCACTCGCTGACGCGTACAATTTACCACCCATTTCTTGTATGAAGGCAGCAAAATAGTGAAAATTAACCCAATTACAAAATGTGCCCACATTATATTTCAATCCTAAATTAGAAAAATTAAATTATGTAAATAAAAAAGTTTAGATATTCTAAACTGGTTTTGGAGCTCGTAGACTTTACATGTCCAGGCCATCGGACGTCTACTCTACAATGTCATTACATAGCAGTGCATCTATACACAAACATGTGCAACGGAGAGGAAATCCGTCCATCTCTACATAAGGCAAAGACGGTTTATTACTGCCTCTGCTTTCTTTGTCAATGTATACACAGCTCTGCGGTGCAATGCAGCTGGAACAGCGAGGGACCTGACAGCGACACAGATCTCTGTGTGAGAGCCCATCTACCATTGGTACTTACCAGGGGCTGGCTGGCACAATTTAGCCTGGGGGGCAATCACAAACCAGTAGCCCTCAAGTTGTGGCAGCCCACTATTGGACTGTTTATCTCTGTCTGCTGCATTAAAGCGGCAGTGGTAACAGGCTTTATGAACAGGCTGGTGCATATACAGTATATGGAAACAGAGCCTAGCTTATATATGGGAACAGAGCCTAGATTATTGTGTACCTAGATACCGCAACAGAACCAAGATGACTACATAGATATGAGAACGGAAGCGAGCTTATGGGAGCAGAACCGAGATATGGGAGCAGAACTGAGCTTACTACAGAAATACGAGAGCAGAACCGAGCTCACTACAGAGATTCAAGATCAAAACTGAGCTTACTACAGAGATAAAGGAGCAGAACTGAGCTTACTACAGAGATATGGGAGCAGAACTGAGCTTACTACAGAGATAAGGGAGCAGAACTGAGCTTACTACAGAGATAAGGGAGCAGAACTGAGCTTACTACAGAGATAAGGGAGCAGAACTGAGCTTACTACAGAGATAAGGGAGCAGAACTGAGCTTACTATAGAGATAAGGGAGCAGAACCGAGCTTACTATTGAGATATGAAAGCAGAACTGAGCTTACTACAGAGATTCAAGATCAGAACTGAGCTTACTACAGAGATAAGGGAGCAGAACTGAGCTTACTACAGAGATTCAAGATCAGAACTGAGCTTACTACAGAGATATGGGAGCAGAACCGAGCTTACTATAGAGATGTGGGAGCAGAACCGAGCTTACTATAGAGATATGGAAGCAGAACCGAGCTTACTACAGAGATAAGGAAGCAGAACCGAGCTTACTATAGGGATAAGGGAGCAGAACCAAGCTTACTACAGAGATATGGGAGCAAAACCAAGCTTACTACAGAGATATGGGAGCAGAACCAAGCTTACTACAGAGATATGGGAGCAGAACCAAGCTTACTACAGAGATATGGGAGCAGAACCGAGCTTACTACAGAGATAAGGGAGCAGAGCTGAGCTTACTACAGAGATAAGGGAGCAGAACTGAGCTTACTACAGAGATAAGGGAGCAGAACTGAGCTTACTATAGAGATAAGGGAGCAGAACCGAGCTTACTATTGAGATATGAAAGCAGAACTGAGCTTACTACAGAGATTCAAGATCAGAACTGAGCTTACTACAGAGATAAGGGAGCAGAACTGAGCTTACTACAGAGATATGGGAGCAGAACTGAGCTTACTACAGAGATTCAAGATCAGAACTGAGCTTACTACAGAGATATGGGAGCAGAACCGAGCTTACTATAGAGATGTGGGAGCAGAACCGAGCTTACTATAGAGATATGGGAGCAGAACCGAGCTTACTACAGAGATAAGGAAGCAGAACCGAGCTTACTATAGGGATAAGGGAGCAGAACCAAGCTTACTACAGAGATATGGGAGCAAAACCAAGCTTACTACAGAGATATGGGAGCAGAACCAAGCTTACTACAGAGATATGGGAGCAGAACCAAGCTTACTACAGAGATATGGGAGCAGAACCAAGCTTACTACAGAGATATGGGAGCAGAACCGAGCTTACTATAGGGATAAGGGAGCAAAACCGAGCTTACTACAGAGATATGGGAGCAGAACAGAGCTTAATATGGAGGTATGAGAGCAGAACAGAGCTTACTACATAGATATAGGAACAGAACTGAGCTTAGTGTATCACTACAGGAACACAATCATACTTACTCAGTCATCTACATAGAAACAGCAACAGAACCAAGCCTTCTACATACATACGTGAACTGAACAATCTTACTGCATACACATAGTACCATATCTAAGCTTACTACTCAAATATGCTACCATAACTGAGCTTACTATATAGATATGGGAGCAAAACCATGCTTACTACATAGATACAGTACCACTACGCAGCTAACTACATATACGACAAATACAAAGCTTCTATATTTTCAATGTTAAACACGTACAGCAAACTGATGGTATACGGACTATACACTAATGCCATCTATGTGCTGTATGTATTTTTCACGGCCC
This sequence comes from Anomaloglossus baeobatrachus, assembly GCF_048569485.1. Taxonomy (NCBI): domain Eukaryota; kingdom Metazoa; phylum Chordata; class Amphibia; order Anura; family Aromobatidae; genus Anomaloglossus; species Anomaloglossus baeobatrachus. The sequence goes on along the minus strand of NW_027441790.1, from coordinate 695,951 downwards.
CATAGTCTTCTATTGACCATTGTCATCTGTGCTGCAGGAAAAAAAACTGACATCTCCATGTGGACCACATGGACATACGGTCTGTGTAAATACAAAGACATGTAAGTACGTAGCACAATGGGTTATAATGGGTATATATGTGGAAAAAAACCAGATATCAGAAACACGGACAGGTGAAGGAGGCCTAAGGTGACATAGCTACGTCACAGGGCAGGAAGAGGTTAATTTCACTTGTCTTTTCATTAACACAGAAAGATAAATTAAATTCTCTAACACATATATGAACGGGCTCGTGCCCACGATCAGTGTCAGCAGCATTTTGGATGCAGAGTGTTTTCGCTGCGTCCAAAATGCTGCATTGTACAGTACAGGCACAGTGGATGGATTTATAGAAATCTCTGTCCCCCTGGGCTTTTTTTTAGACTCTCCATAAATTGACCTGTAGCGCAAGTTACTGAGCTGCAGCTTGTGACTTTTTTCTAAGAGATACTAGTGCTTTGAGTGGGAGAATACAGTGAAAATCCATTGTCAGTCGTCCTGATCGATCGTGTACACGGACAGCGCGTCTCCGCTAGAGAAAGTACCCTGCGTCCAGACCGTGAGGGCGTCTGACGGTGGGCACTCACCCTTAAAGATAAGATATAAGATACAAATGTTTTACACATACACCACAACTCTATAAGGGTATGTGACCACGGTCCAGACATGCTGCTTCCTGGAGGCAGCGTGTCCTCTCCTAAGGGGTCGCGAGTGCTCTCCAAAGGGACTGCAGCTGCCTGATAAATTGACATGCTGCTGCTCGGGGATCCACGCCAGGTCAGTTTTCGCTGCAGGCCGGGCAGTACACGCAGTGTGCATGGGATTTTTAGAAATCCATCGACTGTGTTTGTACTGTACAATGCAGCGTTATGGATACAGCGAAAACACTCTGCATCCAAAATACTGTAAACCCTGATCATGGTCACATACACGCATCATACACACATACATAGAACCCCAAAAACATGGACATGTAAACATACAGTACAGACACGTACACCCACACAACGTACAGACACGTACACCCACACGGTGTACAGACACGTACACAGATTTATTCACATTAAGCAGATACATATTTGAAGACAATCACAAACATATAAATATACACATGCATAAACAGACATCACAATCCTATACACACAGACATGCACACATACTGGGGGGCTTTTACTTTTGATGATAGACGACAACACTTCTCTTGCATCCTGTGTGGCCCACAGACTTGTTTGATTCTCCTCTTCGGTGTGGAGGCAGCGCGCGCTGACACCAGGAATTTCAGGGCCCCATACTGGCAATATTTTCAGGCCCCTTGAGACTCCGCCAAGGTTCCACCCCAGCTCCACCTTCACCCCGCAAACCTACCACAGTCTCACTGCCATTCTTGGAAAAACTCCACTTCCATCTTTGTCCTCCTTCTTCTGAAGTCGGGGTGCATGAAACATCCTACGTCATGCATACGTGCCGACATTGAAGTCCTGCGCAGGCGCACTTTGATCTGCCTTGCCCTGATCAGATCAAATAATTGTAGTGCGCCTGCGTAGGACCTCAATGCCGGCTAGAGTGGATGAGGTAGGACGCGTCATGCACCCCGATTTCAGAAGAAGGAGGACAAAGATGGCCGAAAGAGGAGGCGTCGCACCCGGACAACAGAGACACTCCTTTGACCAGTCTGCACCGCACCGATTAGGTGAGTATTATAAAGTGATTTTTACGTTCTACACAGAGGCCTGGGCTCTTATATACAGCATGTTAGAATGTTGTATATAAGACCTCACTGGTGGTGGCCGCAGCATACAGTGACCACATCTGGTGACAGGTTCCCTTTAACGGCTGTTCAGCTCAGCTATGCAGCGCAGTTGTCATTTTGACAGCCTGAAAAAGCTGCATGCACCGTGTTTTTGGGTTATTAAAATGACAAACCCTGATGGAATCATCAGCCATATGCGTATTAATATATAATAAAGAGTATACAGGCTATATATACTGTATATAATATAGACGATGCTGGCTGCATATACAGTGGGTAAGGAAAGTATTCTTGTTTCATAGATTTGCAAAAAGGTCTACTTTTCTGATGTTGTTCTGTCAAGAAGGATGGGGGATGGGAGCAGAGTGTACATCAATGAGAAAACATATTAACTTTTTTTGAATTTAGCAAATGGCTGCAATGAAACAAAGAGTGAAAAATGTAAAGGGGTCTGAATACTTTCCATACCCACTGTATATAATATGGGGGCTGAATATAGTGTATACACCGCACTATACTGTACACACACATCCACACTATATATAGTATATATAGACATAATGTAGACTGTAGTGTGTTCCTGGCTGTATACACAGTATGGTGCTGTGTATGAGCCGAGAGACACACACAGATTATACTCATGAGCCACGACCGTCTCCAACGCTGAAGACACAAGGTTCAGATGGAGTCCTGGAGCTCGGCGGTGATTGGAGGATCCTCTCTCCTCGCGGTGACATCCTTTGTCTTCCGTGACGGTTCGTAGCCTCTTTAGCGCATGCACAGTACAAACATCACAATTATGAACAGAGGAATAGAGGGCGGTAGTGTCAGACGTCACTGATGAGGTCATACACGGCCGGTCCCCTCTTCCGTGGCCATACTTTTAAGTAGCTGTGGCTCTGACTGGGGCCTCGGGGCTTAATAAAGCTAGGTGCCATATTTTTTGGACTATAAGACGCTCTTTACCATAAGACACACCCAGGTTTACACAGAAGAATACAGAAAAAAATTGTTTTCCTATTAAAACATCCCTGGCGGTGTAATTATTATTACTAATAAATGTACTAGGGTAGAATAGGGAGGTAATAACTCTATTGTTAGTGTCTTTCTGCAGTGTATATATTATACACACACGGCTCAGCTGCAGGCCTATACACACACACGGCTCTGCCACAGGTTTATACACACACACACGGCTCTGCCACAGGTTTATAAACACACACACACACGGCTCGCCACAGGGATATACACACATACAAATGGCTCTGCCACAGGGATATACACACACGGCTCTGCTACAGGCCTATACACACACACACACACGGCTCGCCACAGGGATATACACACACACGGCTCTGCTACAGGGATATACACACACACGGCTCTGCTACAGGGATATACACACACACAGCTCTGCCACAGGGATATATACACACACACGGCTCTGCTACAGGGATATACACACACACGGCTCTGCCACAGGGATATACGCACACACGGCTCTGCTACAGGGATATACACACACACGGCTCTGCCACAGGCCTATACACACACTGCTCTGCCACAGGGATATATACACACACACACGGCTCTGCTACAGGGATATACACACACACAGCTCTGCCACAGGCCTATACACACACGGCTCTGGCACAGGGATATACGCACACACGGCTCTGCTACAGGGATATACACACACACGGCTCTGCCACAGGCCTATACACACACACGGCTCTGCCACAGGGATATACGCACACACACGGCTCTGCCACAGGCCTATACACACACTGCTCTGCCACAGGGATATATACACACACACGGCTCTGCTACAGGGATATACACACACACAGCTCTGCCACAGGCCTATACACACACGGCTCTGGCACAGGGATATACGCACACACGGCTCTGCTACAGGGATATACACACACACGGCTCTGCTACAGGGATATACACACACGGCTCTGCCACAGGGATATACGCACACACACGGCTCTGCCACAGGCCTATACACACACGGCTCTGCCACAGGGATATACGCACACACACGGCTCTGCCACAGGAATATACACACACACAGCTCTGCTACAGGCCTATACACACACATACACACACACACGGCTCTGCCACAGGCTTATACACACACATACCCACACACACACACGGCTCTGCCACAGGCCTATACACACACACACACGGCTCTGCCACAGGGATATACACACACACGGCTCTGCCACAGGGATATACACACACACACGGCTCTGCTACAGGGATATAAACACACACAGCTCTGCCACAGGCCTATACACACACACGTACATACACACGGCTCTGCCACAGGCCTATACACACACACGTACATACACACGGCTCTGCCACAGGCCTATACACAGACGGCTCTGCTACAGGGATATATACACACACGGCTCTGCCACAGGCCTATACACACACACATACATACCCACGGCTCTGCCACACGCCTATACACACGCATACACGGCTCTGCCACAGGGATATACACACACACTGCTCTGCCACAGGGATATACACACACACGGCTCTGCCACAGGGATATACACATACACGGCTCTGCCACAGAGATATACACACACACGGCTCTGCCACAGGGATATACACACACACACGGCTCTGCCACAGGCCTATACACACACACGGCTCTGCCACAGGCCTATACACACATACGGCTCTGCCACAGGCCTATACACACGCATACACACACACACGGCTCTGGCACAGGGATATACGCACACACGGCTCTGCTACAGGGATATACACACACACGGCTCTGCCACAGGCCTATACACACACGGCTCTGCCACAGGGATATACGCACACACACGGCTCTGCCACAGGAATATACACACACACAGCTCTGCTACAGGCCTATACACACACATACACACACACACGGCTCTGCCACAGGCTTATACACACACATACCCACACACACACACACGTCTCTGCCACAGGCCTATACACACACACACACGGCTCTGCCACAGGGATATACACACACACGGCTCTGCCACAGGGATATACACACACACACGGCTCTGCTACAGGGATATAAACACACACAGCTCTGCCACAGGCCTATACACACACACGGCTCTGCCACAGGCCTATACACACACACGTACATACACACGGCTCTGCCACAGGCCTATACACAGACGGCTCTGCTACAGGGATATATACACACACGGCTCTGCCACAGGCCTATACACACACACATACACACCCACGGCTCTGCCACATGCCTATACACACGCATACACGGCTCTGCCACAGGGATATACACACACACGGCTCTGCTACATGCCTATACACACACGGCTCTGCCACAGGGATATACACATACACGGCTCTGCCACAGAGATATACACACACACGGCTCTGCCACAGGGATATACACACACACACGGCTCTGCCACAGGCCTATACACACACACGGCTCTGCCACAGGCCTATACACACATACGGCTCTGCCACAGGCCTATACACACGCATACACACACACACGGCTTTGCAAAAGGGATATACACACACACGACTCTGCCACAGGCCTATACACACACGGCTCTGCCACAGGGATATACACACACATGGCTCTGCTACAGGGATATACACACACACACGGCTCTGCCACAGGGATATACACACTCACACGGCTCTGCCACAGGGATATACACACACACGGCTCTGCCACAGGGATATACACACACACACGGCTCTGCCACAGGGATATACACACACACTGCTCTGCCACAGGGCTATACACACACACAGCTCTGCTACAGGGATATACACACACACAGCTCTGCTACAGGGATATACGCACACACGGCTCTGCTACAGGGATATACACACACACGGCTCTGCCACAGGCCTATACACACACGGCTCTGCCACAGGGATATACACACACACACACGGCTCTGCCACAGGGATATATGCACACACACACGGCTCTGCCACAGGGATATATGCACACACACACGGCTCTGCCACAGGGATATACACACACACAGCTCTGCTACAGGCCTTTACACACACATACACGGCTCTGTCACAGGCTTATACACACACATACCCACACACACACACGGCTCTGCCACAGGGATATACACACACACGGCTCTGCCACAGGGATATACACACACACACACGGCTCTGCCACAGGGATATACACACACACACGGCTCTGCTACAGGGATATACACACACACAGCTCTGCCACAGGCCTATACACACACACGTACATACACACGGCTCTGCCACAGGCCTATACACACACGGCTCTGCTACAGGGATATATACACACACGGCTCTGCCACAGGCCTATACACACACACGTCTCTGCCATAGGCCTATACACACACACATACATACACACGGCTCTGCCACATGCCTATACACACGCATACACGGCTCTGCCACAGGGATATACACACACACGGCTCTGCTACATGCCTATACACACACGGCTCTGCCACAGGGATATACACACACACACGGCTCTGCTACAGGGATATAAACACACACAGCTCTGCCACAGGCCTATACACACACACGGCTCTGCCACAGGCCTATACACACACACGTACATACACACGGCTCTGCCACAGGCCTATACACAGACGGCTCTGCTACAGGGATATATACACACACGGCTCTGCCACAGGCCTATACACACACACATACATACCCACGGCTCTGCCACATGCCTATACACACGCATACACGGCTCTGCCACAGGGATATACACACACACGGCTCTGCTACATGCCTATACACACACGGCTCTGCCACAGGGATATACACATACACGGCTCTGCCACAGAGATATACACACACACGGCTCTGCCACAGGGATATACACACACACACGGCTCTGCCACAGGCCTATACACACACACACGGCTCTGCCACAGGCCTATACACACATACGGCTCTGCCACAGGCCTATACACACGCATACACACACACACGGCTTTGCAAAAGGGATATACACACACACGACTCTGCCACAGGCCTATACACACACGGCTCTGCCACAGGGATATACACACACATGGCTCTGCTACAGGGATATACACACACACACGGCTCTGCCACAGGGATATACACACACACACGGCTCTGCCACAGGGATATACACACACACGGCTCTGCCACAGGGATATACACACACACACGGCTCTGCCACAGGGATATACACACACACTGCTCTGCCACAGGGCTATACACACACACAGCTCTGCTACAGGGATATACACACACACAGCTCTGCTACAGGGATATACGCACACACGGCTCTGCTACAGGGATATACACACACACGGCTCTGCCACAGGCCTATACACACACGGCTCTGCCACAGGGATATACACACACACACACGGCTCTGCCACAGGGATATATGCACACACACACGGCTCTGCCACAGGGATATATGCACACACACACGGCTCTGCCACAGGGATATACACACACACAGCTCTGCTACAGGCCTTTACACACACATACACGGCTCTGTCACAGGCTTATACACACACATACCCACACACACACACGGCTCTGCCACAGGGATATACACACACACGGCTCTGCCACAGGGATATACACACACACACACACGGCTCTGCCACAGGGATATACACACACACACGGCTCTGCTACAGGGATATACACACACACAGCTCTGCCACAGGCCTATACACACACACGTACATACACACGGCTCTGCCACAGGCCTATACACACACGGCTCTGCTACAGGGATATATACACACACGGCTCTGCCACAGGCCTATACACACACACGTCTCTGCCATAGGCCTATACACACACACATACATACACATGGCTCTGCCACATGCCTATACACACGCATACACGGCTCTGCCACAGGGATATACACACACACGGCTCTGCTACATGCCTATACACACACGGCTCTGCCACAGGGATATACACATACACGGCTCTGCCACAGAGATATACACACACACGGCTCTGCCACAGGGATATACACACACACACGGCTCGGCCACAGGCCTATACACACACATGGCTCTGCCACAGGCCTATACACACATACGGCTCTGCCACAGGCCTATACACACGCATACACACACACACACGGCTTTGCAAAAGGGATATACACACACACGGCTCTGCCACAGGGATATACACACACATGGCTTTGCTACAGGGATATACACACACACACTGCTTTGCAAAAGGGATATACACACACACGGCTCTGCCACAGGCCTATACACACACGGCTCTGCCACAGGGATATACACACACACATGGCTCTGCTACAGGGATATACACACACACACGGCTCTGCCACAGGGATATACACACACACACGGCTCTGATACACACACACGGCTCTGCCACAGGGATATACACACACACGGCTCTGCTACAGGGATATACACACACACTGCTCTGCCACAGGGATATACACACACACGGCTCTGCTACAGGGATATACACACACACGGCTCTGCTACAGGGATATACACACACACGGCTCTGCCACAGGGATATACACACACACGGCTCTGCTACAGGGATATACACACACACGGCTCTGCCACAGGCCTATACACACACGGCTCTGCCACAGGGATATACACACACACACACGGCTCTGCCACAGGGATATATGCACACACACACGGCTCTGCCACAGGGATATACACACACACAGCTCTGCTACAGGCCTTTACACACACATACCCACACACACACACGGCTCTGCCACAGGGATATACACACACACGGCTCTGCCACAGGGATATACACACACACACACGGCTCTGCCACAGGGATATACACACACACACACGGCTCTGCTACAGGGATATACACACACAGCTCTGCCACAGGCCTATACACACACACGTACATACACACGGCTCTGCCACAGGCCTATACACACACGGCTCTGCTACAGGGATATATACACACACGGCTCTGCCACAGGCCTATACACACACACGTCTCTGCCATAGGCCTATACACACACATACATACATACACACGGCTCTGCCACATGCCTATACACACACATACACGGCTCTGCCACAGGGATATACACACACACGGCTCTGCTACATGCCTATACACACACGGCTCTGCCACAGGGATATACACATACACGGCTCTGCCACAGAGATATACACACACACGGCTCTGCCACAGGGATATACACACACACACGGCTCTGCCACAGGCCTATACACACACATGGCTCTGCCACAGGCCTATACACACATACGGCTCTGCCACAGGCCTATACACACGCATACACACACACACGGCTTTGCAAAAGGGATATACACACACACACACGGCTCTGCCACAGGGATATACACACACATGGCTCTGCTACAGGGATATACACACACACACGGCTCTGCCACAGGGATATACACACACACACGGCTCTGCCACAGGGATATACACACACACACACACGGCTCTGCCACAGGGATATACACACACACGGCTCTGCCACAGGGATATACACACACACGGCTCTGCCAGAGGGATATACACACACACGGCTCTGCTACAGGGATATACACACACACTGCTCTGCCACAGGGATATACACACACACACTGCTCTGCCACAGGGATATACACACACACACGGCTCTGCTACAGGGATATACACACACACGGCTCTGCTACAGGGATATACACACACACGGCTCTGCTACAGGGATATACACACACACGGCTCTGCCACAGGGATAAACGCACACACGGCTCTGCTACAGGGATATACACACACACGGCTCTGCCACAGGCCTATACACACACGGCTCTGCCACAGGGATATACACACACACAGCTCTGCTACAGGCCTTTACACACACATACCCACACACACACACGGCTCTGCCACAGGGATATACACACACACACACGGCTCTGCCACAGGGATATACACACACACACACACGGCTCTGCTACAGGGATATACACACACACAGCTCTGCCACAGGCCTATACACACACACGTACATACACACGGCTCTGCCACAGGCCTATACACACACGGCTCTGCTACAGGGATATATACACACACGGCTCTGCCACAGGCCTATACACACACACGTCTCTGCCATAGGCCTATACACACACATACATACATACACACGGCTCTGCCACATGCCTATACACACACATACACGGCTCTGCCACAGGGATATACACACACACGGCTCTGCTACATGCCTATACACACACGGCTCTGCCACAGGGATATACACATACACGGCTCTGCCACAGAGATATACACACACACGGCTCTGCCACAGGGATATACACACACACACGGCTCTGCCACAGGCCTATACACACACATGGCTCTGCCACAGGCCTATACACACATACGGCTCTGCCACAGGCCTATACACACGCATACACACACACACGGCTTTGCAAAAGGGATATACACACACACACACGGCTCTGCCACAGGGATATACACACACATGGCTCTGCTACAGGGATATACACACACACACGGCTCTGCCACAGGGATATACACACACACACACACGGCTCTGCCACAGGGATATACACACACACGGCTCTGCCACAGGGATATACACACACACGGCTCTGCCAGAGGGATATACACACACACGGCTCTGCTACAGGGATATACACACACACTGCTCTGCCACAGGGATATACACACACACACTGCTCTGCCACAGGGATATACACACACACACTGCTCTGCCACAGGGATATACACACACACGGCTCTGCTACAGGGATATACACACACACGGCTCTGCTACAGGGATATACACACACACGGCTCTGCCACAGGGATATACGCACACACGGCTCTGCTACAGGGATATACACACACACGGCTCTGCCACAGGGATATACGCACACACACACGGCTCTGCCACAGGGATATACACACACACAGCTCTGCTACAGGCCTATACACACACACACATGGCTCTGTCACAGGCTTATACACACACATACCCACACACACACACGGCTCTGCCACAGGCCTATACACACACACACACGGCTCTGCCACAGGGATATACACACACACGGCTCTGCCACAGGGATATACACACACACACGGCTCTGCTACAGGGATATACACACACACAGCTCTGCCACAGGCCTATACACACACACGGCTCTGCCACAGGCCTATACACACACGGCTCTGCTACAGGGATATATACACACACGGCTCTGCCACAGGCCTATACACACACACACGTCTCTGCCACAGGCCTATACACACACACATACATACACACGGCTCTGCCACACGCCTATACACACGCATACATGGCTCTGCCACAGGGATATACACACACACGGCTCTGCTACATGCCTATACACACACGGCTCTGCCACAGGGATATACACATACACGGCTCTGCCACAGAGATATACACACACACGGCTCTGCCACAGGGATATACACACACACACGGCTCTGCCACAGGCCTATACACACACATACGGCTCTGCCACAGGCCTATACACACGCATACACACACACACACACTCACACACGGCTTTGCAAAAGGGATATACACACACACGGCTCTGCCACAGGCCTATACACACACGGCTCTGCCACAGTGATATACACACACATGGCTTTGCTACAGGGATATACACACACACACGGCTCTGCCACAGGGATATACACACACACACGGCTCTGCCACAGGGATATACACACACACGGCTCTGCTACAGGGATATACACACACACTGCTCTGCCACAGGGATATACACACACACGGCTCTGCCACAGGGATATACACACACACGGCTCTGCTACAGGGATATACACACACACGGCTCTGCCACAGGGATATACACACACATGGCTCTGCCACAGGGATATACACACATACAAATGGCTCTGCCAAAGGGATATACACACACGGCTCTCCTACAGGCCTATAGACACACACAGCTCTGCCACAGGCCTATACACACACACATATATTAAGGAATAACGTTTGGAACTCCATTCTATGTCTGAACTGGGTGCAAAAAACCTAAAAAAACATCACTATGGGGAGATAAGGTATGCACACCAGTGACTATGGAAGGGGAATACATGGAATAGCAGAAACTGCTGTGTGAATACTGACATGAAAAATTCAATAGCTATTTGTAAGAATGAAATGTGAAAAATGGAACCTGCATTACTGCCATGAATATATGAATAAAGAGAAATTTAGCTACTGAATTGATCAATGCAATAGAGCCCCAACACTACGCCAAAGTATTTCTCTACGTTGGGGTCCCCAGCTTGTGTGTGTCCTCTCATGCAGTTAAAAAAACTTACCGTGTATGGGAGGCTGAGACCCAGGCTATATATACGATGTGGATTGGCAATAGGTGTGTATGGGGAGGGTTCACAAACGAAAAACTACTAACATTAAGGAATAACGTTTGGAACTCCATTCTATGTCTGAACTGGGTGCAAAAAACCTAAAAAAACATCACTATGGGGAGATAAGGTATGCACACCACACACATACACACGGCTCTGCCACAGGGATATACACACACACAGCTCTGCTACAGGGATATACACACACATGGCTCTGCTACAGGGATATACACACACACGGCTCTGCTACAGGGATATACACACACGGCTCTGCCACAGGGATATACACACACACGGCTCTGCCACAGGCCTATACACACACACACGGCTCTGTCACAGGCTTATACACACACATACCCACGGCTCTGCCACAGGCCTATACACACACGGCTCTGCCACAGGGATATACACATACACGGCTCTGCCACAAGGATATACACATACACGGCTCTGCCACAAGGATATACACACACACACGGCTCTGCCACAGGCCTATACACACACATACGGCTCTGCCACAGGCCTATACACACGCATACACACACACACACGGCTTTGCAAAAGGGATATACACACACACGGCTCTGCCACAGGCCTATACACACACGGCTCTGCCACAGGGATATACACACACATGGCTCTGCCACAGGGATATACACACACACACGGCTCTGCCACAGGGATATACACACACACACGGCTCTGCCACAGGGATATACACACACACGGCTCTGCCACAGGGATATACACACACACGGCTCTGCCACAGGGATATACACACACACGGCTCTGCTACAGGGATATACACACACACTGCTCTGCCACAGGGATATACACACACACGGCTCTGCTACAGGGATATACACACACACGGCTCTGCCACAGGGATATACACACACACAAATGGCTCTGCCAAAGGGATATACACACACGGCTCTCCTACAGGCCTATAGACACACACAGCTCTGCCACAGGCCTATACACACACACAGCTCTGCTACAGGGATATACACACACACGGCTCTGCTACAGGGATATACACACAAACGGCTCTGCTACAGGGATATACACACACGGCTCTGCCACAGGGATATACACACACACGGCTCTGCCACAGGCCTATACACACACACGGCTCTGCCACAGGGATGTACACACACACGGCTCTGCCACAGGGATGTACACACACACACACACACGGCTCTGCCACAGGGATATACACACACACACACGGCTCTGCCACAGGGATATACACACACACATGGCTCTGCCACAGGGATATACACACACACACACGGCTCTGCCACAGGGATATACGCACATACACACGGCTCTGCCACAGGGATATACACACACACGGCTCTGCCACAGGGATATACACACACACGGCCCTGCTACAGGGATATACACACACACAAGGCTCTGCCACAGGGATATACACACACACACACGGCTCTGCCACAGGGATATACACACACACACGGCTCTGCCACAGGGATATACACACACACGGCTCTGCCACAGGCCTATACACACACGGCTCTGCCACAGGGATATACAAACACACGGCTCTGCCACAGGGATATACACACACACGGCTCTGCCACAGGGATATACACACACACACGGCTCTGCCACAGGGATATACACACACACACACGGCTCTGCCACAGGGATATACACACACACACGGCTCTGCCACAGGGATATACACACACACACGGCTCTGCCACAGGGATATACACACACACACGGCTCTGCCACAGGGATATACACACACACGGCTCTGCCACAGGGATATACACACACACACGCGGCTCTGCCACAGGGATATACACACACACACACACGGCTCTGCCACAGGGATATACACACACACACACACGGCTCTGCCACAGGGATATACACACACACACACACGGCTCTGCCACAGGGATATACACACACACACACACGGCTCTGCCACAGGGATATACACACACACACACGGCTCTGCCACAGGGATATACACACACACACACACACACACGGCTCTGCCACAGGGATATACACACACACACACACACACGGCTCTGCCACAGGGATATACGCACACACACACACGGCTCTGCCACAGGGATATACGCACACACACACGGCTCTGCCACAGGGAAATACACACATGGCTCTGCCACAGGGATATACACACACACGGCTCTGCCACAGGGATATACACACACACACGGCTCTGCCACAGGGATATACACACACACACGGCTCTGCCACAGGGATATACATACACATACACGGCTCTGCCACAGGGATATACATACACATACACACACACACGGCTCTGCCACAGGGATATACACACACACACGGCTCTGCCACAGGGATATACACACACACACGGCTCTGCCACAGGGATATAAACACACACACACACACGGCTCTGCCACAGGGATATACACACACACACACGGCTCTGCCACAGGGATATACACACACACGGCTCTGCTACAGGGATATACACACACACGGCTCTGCTACAGGGATATACACACACACGGCTCTGCTACAGGGATATACACACACATGGCTCTGCCACAGGGATATACACACACACGGCTCTGCCACAGGGATATACACACACATGGCTCTGCCACAGGGATATACACACACACGGCTCTGCCACAGGGATATACACACACACGGCTCTGCCACAGGGATATACACACACACGGCTCTGCTACAGGGATATACACACACACGGCTCTGCTACAGGGATATACACACACACGGCTCTGCTACAGGGATATACACACACATGGCTCTGCCACAGGGATATACACACACACGGCTCTGCCACAGGGATATACACACACACGGCTCTGCCACAGGGATATACACACACACACACACGGCTCTGCCACAGGGATATACGCACACACACACGGCTCTGCCACAGGGAAATACACACATGGCTCTGCCACAGGGATATACACACACACGGCTCTGCCACAGGGATATACACACACACACGGCTCTGCCACAGGGATATACACACACACACGGCTCTGCCACAGGGATATACATACACGGCTCTGCCACAGGGATATACATACACATACACACACGGCTCTGCCACAGGGATATACACACACACACGGCTCTGCCACAGGGATATACACACACACGGCTCTGCCACAGGGATATAAACACACACACACACACGGCTCTGCCACAGGGATATACACACACACACACACGGCTCTGCCACAGGGATATACACACACACGGCTCTGCTACAGGGATATACACACACACGGCTCTGCTACAGGGATATACACACACACGGCTCTGCTACAGGGATATACACACACATACACACACACACGGCTCTGCCACAGGGATATACACACACACACGGCTCTGCCACAGGGATATACACACACACACGGCTCTGCCACAGGGATATACATACACGGCTCTGCCACAGGGATATACATACACATACACACACACACGGCTCTGCCACAGGGATATACACACACACACGGCTCTGCCACAGGGATATACACACACACACGGCTCTGCCACAGGGATATACACACACACACACACGGCTCTGCCACAGGGATATACACACACACACACACGGCTCTGCCACAGGGATATACACACACACGGCTCTGCTACAGGGATATACACACACACGGCTCTGCTACAGGGATATACACACACACGGCTCTGCTACAGGGATATACACACACATGGCTCTGCCACAGGGATATACACACACACGGCTCTGCCACAGGGATATACACACACACGGCTCTGCCACAGGGATATACACACACACGGCTCTGCTACAGGGATATACACACACACGGCTCTGCTACAGGGATATACACACACACGGCTCTGCTACAGGGATATACACACACACGGCTCTGCCACAGGGATATACACACACACGGCTCTGCCACAGGGATATACACACACACGGCTCTGCCACAGGGATATACACACACACGCGGCTCTGCCACAGGGATATACACACACACGCGGCTCTGCCACAGGGATATACACACACACGCGGCTCTGCCACAGGGATATACACACACACGCGGCTCTGCCACAGGGATATACACACACACGCGGCTCTGCCACAGGGATATACACACACACGCGGCTCTGCCACAGGGATATACACACACACGCGGCTCTGCCACAGGGATATACACACACACGCGGCTCTGCCACAGGGATATACACACACACGCGGCTCTGCCACAGGGATATACACACACACGCGGCTCTGCCACAGGGATATACACACACACGCGGCTCTGCCACAGGGATATACACACACACGCGGCTCTGCCACAGGGATATACACACACACGCGGCTCTGCTTCATTCAAATATAAACACACACATGCATACTGTATATACAAACACAGCCCTACTACATACACAACTTACATGTATCTATTAACAAACACAACTCTGTTAAATGCTGCACATATACACACAGCCCTACAACAGGCACATTTCCTTGCACACACTATGCATTACCTCATCTTGCAGTTTCTGATCGGTGCAGGCAGGAGATGAGCCGGTGAGAGCTGCACGGAGGCTGCAGCAGCTGAAAAACAGGACCTGCCGGGTCACCTGTCATGTGATCAGGCACATGACCTGATAGGTCCTGAAATTACTTCACCTACTCCAGTCCAGCAGCCTCCGTTCATCTCCCGGTAGCTTCCTTACCCTGCTCTGCACCGATCACATAGGTTAGTGCAGAGCTGCAGGGGGAGGGCAGCTTTTTGTCAGCGGCCGGGTTCTTTGCTTCTGCTCACCGGGCCCCTGCACCAGGGCAGTAATGCGCTGATGGCGGCCCTGACATGACGTCATAACACACATGGCCGCTTACAGTGAACTGCGCGCGGCTGTGTCTCCTGTACTATAAGGCTATGTGCGCACGCTGCGTTTTTTTGACGCGGCGTTTTTGTGCGTATTTGGCCGCTAAAAACGCACAAAAACGCACCTGCGTCGAAAAAAAGCATAAAAAAACGCATGTGTTTTTACCGCGATTTGGTGCGTTTTTGACTGCGTTTTGCTGCTTTTTTGATCTCTGCCTTTTTCCAATGCATTGCATGGGCGGAAAACGCAGGAAAGAATTGACATGTCCATTTTTTTTCAAGCTCAAGAACGCAGCTTAAAAAAACAGTTGTGTGCGGACAGCAAAAATGAAAACTCATATGCTTTGCTGGGGAAGCAAAGTCATGCAGTTTTGAGGCCAAAAACGCACCCGAAAAACACGCGAAAAACGCACTGTGCGCACATAGCCTAATGCTGCCGGCTGACACTGTCTGCACCTGTAGAAGTGTCAGTGCCGGCCCCCGGCATCATAGTACAGGAGACACAGCTATGCGCAGTTCACTGTGCACGGCCATGTATATGTTATAATGACATCATGCAGCAGGCGGTCGGCCCTCAACGGTTGGGAGGGCGGCCCGCCCCCCCGGGCCAGCCCGCCCCTGGTACTTACCAATTGTAATTGTTTGGGGTCTAGTAAGTGCTACTTTTTTTTGTGGGGGGGCGTCTGCTTCCTTTTGAGGGTGTCCGCTATCTTTTGGGGGCGTCTGCTTTCTTTGATGACGAGTCCTGCTATATTCTTAAACGTTTTAGCTGCTTGGACACTTCCCTATGGAACTTTAACTAGGGATTATTTTTGGAGTAGGGCTTATATTTTTAGTCTAGTCAAAAAAGCCCTAAATATCCTACTAAGGCTTATTTTCAGGGTTTCAAGGAAACAGGGTAGTAAGAGCTGACGGTGCCTTCTCCCCCCCATACACAGAGAATATGGTCACTGTGGAGTCATTATATCAGCCCCAGTTACACGGGAAGGAAGATGAAAATAAAAATGCTTAAATATGAAACTTACCCCCCGCCCCGCAATGTGTGAAATATAGGAAAATACCACTGTCAATCCAAATCTGTTATTAGCCCCAACCAGATAAAAACTGCCATATATACAAAATAAGAAGTGTTACAAAATAGGTAAGAAATATTTACATGTTATTATAAACATAATATAACAGTGTCCAGCTTTCAGTCATAGGGATGGCCCCGATGAGGTTTTAGTCATTGCTCAGTATACAGTGATCAGTGGTTGTATCCGCGCTCTCGGCACTGACTGACAGCAGGTTCTAATGCTGAGCGGCTGTCAGTCACTGCGGGGGCAGGGTATAATATATGTGGTAATAACAGACATTTCCTTTATTTTCCCACCAGTATCACTCGACATCAGGAATAAAAAACTTGATACTGAAGTTGGTTTCTTATTTGGATTTTGTTTTTTTCTTGTTTTGTTTTTTTTAAACATGGGGGCTTTATTTTTTTTATTTCAAATAAAGGATTTTTTGGGTGTCTGTGTTTATTTACTTTCACTTACAGATTACTGATGAGTGTGTCTCATAGACTTCTGCCATCACTAATCTAGGGCTCATAGGCAGCTGTGGGCTGCCATCAACTCCTTATTACCCTGATTGCCACTGCACCAGGGCAATGGGAAGAGCCGCATCCAGCGAAAGAATTGGAGCATCTTATGGATGTGCCACTACTGGGGCGGCTGTGGGCTGCTATTGTTAGGATAGAAAGGGACAAATAATGATGGCCCTTTCCACCCTAATAATATCAGGCCTCAGTTGTCTGCTGTACCTTGGCTGGTTCTAGAAAACTGGGGGGACCCCACGGATTTTTTAAATTATTTGATTTATTAAAAGAAAAATAAGCGTGGGATCCCCTCTATTTTTCATAACCAGCCAAGGTACAGCAGACAGCTAAGGGTGCAGCCCACTGCTGCTGCTGTTCCTGTGCTGGATATGAAAAATGGGGGGACCCCAATTTGTTTTTTACCCCCAAAATTTTAAAAAACAGCTATCCAAGCAAGCTATCCCTCTATCGAGCTATTCTGTTATTTCTTTCAATCTATTATATATGTTCTAATTTTTTCTATCTATTCTATCAATTATCCTATCCCTATCATATTTTATATCTCCTTTAAAAAGACATTAACAAAAATATAGCAAAAACGCAGCAGAATTGCAGCATCATTACAAGCGTTTTATTACATTTCCAGGCTCTCTGGGACAAGTTGCAGTTTTGGTTGCAGTTTGTGTGCTGAAAAAACTGCAGCGTGCGCATAGAGCCTAAGGCTATGTGCGCACGTGTGCGTAATTCATGCAGTTACGCTGCGCTCTGCAGCGCAGCGTAACTGCATGCGTCCTCTGCACAATCTATGGAGATTGTGCAGGGGCCGTGCGCACATGGCGTCTAGAGCGCAGCGCTTCGGCTGCTGCCCGAAGCGCGCGTTCTAAGAAGTGACATGTCACTTCTTCCGTGCGCTTTGCCGGCAGCTCCTGCTCTGTCTATGGCAGGAGCTGCAGGCAGAGCGCATGGAATTGGCTTTTTTTTTTTCACTACGGACATTTTCTGCAGCGATTTGAAGCGCACGTGTGCTCTTCCGATCGCTGCAGAAATTTCTGCAGTGACTGTACGCAACGTGCGCACATAGCCTTACATGACTTTGGGGGACCGATATCACCCCAACATTATATAGTGATGTCTCACATCAAAGTCTGGTCACTCCAGCTGGGCCCAAATGGGTTCTGGGCATCAGAACTGGCATCAAACAGGGCAAAATAGGCAAATCACCCAGATTTTAATAAGTAACTGATGTTTTTAAAGTTCACGTCACTTTGTTGATAAAAACCTGGAAAAAAAAAACTGAGGGCTGCTGATAAGTTTTTGGCTTTGTGATTTTTTTTGTTTCTATGGTAACGAATGTTACATCACATGAAAGCCTTATGTGTCTACAGTGATGGCCAAAAGTATTGGCACCCCTGCAATTCTGTCAGATAATACTCAGTTTATTCTCGAAAATGATTGCAATCACAAATTCTTTGATATTATTATCTTCATTTAATTTGACTTCAATGAAAAAAAATTAAAAAAAATTGTCATAAAGCCAAATTGGATATAATTCCACACCAAACATAAAAAAGGGGTGGACAAAAGTATTGGCAATGTTTGAAAATTCATGTGATGCGTCTCTAATTTGTGTAACTAACAGCACCTGTAACTTACCTGTGGCACCTAACAGGTGTTGGCAATAACTAAATCACACTTGCAGCCAGTTGACATGGATTAAAGTTGACTCAACCTCTGTCCTGTGTCCTTGTGTGTACCACATTGAGCATGGAGAAAAGAAAGAAGGACCAAAGAACTGTCTGAGGACTTGAGAATCCAAATTGTGAGGAAGCATGAGCAATCTCAAGGCTACAAGTCCATCTCCAAAGACCTGAAAATTCCTGTGTCTACGTGCGCAGTGTCATCAAGAAGTTTAAAGCCCATGGCACTGTGGCTAACCTTCCTAGATGTGGAAGGAAAAGAAAAATTGACGAGAGATTTGAACGCAAGATTGTGCGGATGGTGGATAAAGAACCTCGACTAATATCCAAACAAGTTCAAGCTGCCCTGCAGTCCGAGGGTACAACAGTGTCAACCCGTACTATCCGTCGGTGTCTGAATGAAAAGGGACTGTATGGTAGGATACCCAGGAAGACCCAACTTCTTACCCCGAGACATAAAAAAACCAGGCTGGAGTTTGCCAAAACTTACCTGAGAAAGCCTAAAACGTTTTGGAAGAATGTTCTCTGGTCAGATGAGACAAAAGTAGAGCTTTTTGGGAAAAGCCATCAACATAGAATTTACAGGGGAAAAAAAAAAAGAGGCATTCAAAAAAAAAAAAATAACACGGTCCCTACAGTCAAACATGGCGGAGGTTCCCTGATGTTTTGGGGTTGCTTTGCTGCCTCTGGCACTGGACTGCTTGATCGTGTGCATGGCATTATGAAGTCTGAAGACTACCAACAAATTTTGCAGCATAATGTAGGGCCCAGTGTGAGAAAGCTGGGTCTCCCTCAGAGGTCATGGGTCTTCCAGCAGGACAATGACCCAAAACGCACTTCAAAAAGCACTAGGTTAGAGAGAAAGCACTGGAAACTACTAAAGTGGCCAGCAATGAGTCCAGACCTGAATCCCATAGAACACCTGTGGAGAGATCTCAAAATGGCAGTTTGGAGAAGGCCCCCTTCAAATCTCAGGGACCTGGAGCAGTTTGCCAAAGAAGAATGGTCTAAAATTCCTGCAGAGCATTGTAAGAAACTCATTAATGGTTACCGGAAGCGGTTGTTCGCAGTTATTTTGGCTAAATGTTGTGCAACCAAGTATTAGGCTAAGGGTGCCAATACTTTTGTCTGGCCCATTTTTGGAGTTTTCTGTGAAATGATCAATGATTTGATTTTTGTTTCATTCTCTTTTGTGTTTTTTCATTGCAAGCAAAATAAATGAAGATAATAATACCAAAGAATTTGTGATTGCAATCATTTTCAAGAAGAAACTGAGTATTATCTGACAGAATTGCAGGGGTGCCAATACTTTTGGCCAGCACTGTAATAGAGTATATGATTTCAAAATTTTGTGTTTGTTGTGTGACGCCCCTGACTCTATCAGGGTGTCACAGGGAACTGCACCCCTTTCTCTTATGGTGCAGAACTCACCCTCCATGGTTCTGGGTTCCTACACACTGGTATTGCTTCCATCAGCACTCAAATCCTAACCACACCTCACACCACACCCTGTCAGGCACATCAGTGGGTGGTCTTGCTGGAAAAGGGCCACCCGCCTAGGGGGTCAGACAGACTGGTGGGAGGGAGGAAGTCAGTCGAGTAGTAGCCTTCAGAGAGTGAGGAGCTGAGGGACTTTTAGCTCCCTGTGTGACCTTGGTTGGGTTGCAGACGGTGGTCTGGGACCAGAGGAGTGGGAGACCCGGTCGCAAGGTATTGGAGAAGGGTGTACTGACTTAGTTTTGGAGAACGATCGGCACCGGAAAATCCAGTAACCGGACCAGTACTGAGCACGGCGGGGTACAGGACCCTAGATCAGGGAATAGCTTCACACAACCTGATAATTCACCTGTGGAGGATAGTCTCTTAATAAACTTTTCCCAAGAGCTCAGAGAATGAAGGCACCAACACAACGAGGGGGATAGGGCTTTCCATCTTATGCTGCCTACAGAAATCCCTAGTGTCAGCCATCGGGAGCACAGCTCCACTATAACATTATGGGGAACGGGACCCTGACAGCTTTAGGCCGAAGGGTCACTTAGGAAAATCTACAAAATTGTGCATGGAGGTAGGCTCCGGACCACTAAGCAATACCAGCGGAAACTGATACTTGGACGAGTTCCCCCGAGTGGCAGCGGCACCCAGAGACTTGGTTTACTTCTGTGTCAGAGTCTGCTTAATGGTTGCACCAACGTCTACACCACCTGAGTGAGTACACTGTACACCCTGCATCCTGCCTGCCCACTTAGCCTGCACAATGCTATCCTCCACCTACCTTCCAGAGTCCCGGGGTCTCCCGTACCCGTGGAGGGATCACCATCTGGCTACCCCACTCCATCTCCCCCCGAGTACTGTCATCGGCAGCGGCAGTACTCCCCTTGCAGCGGCGGTACTCCCCTTACCACGAACCACGGCTGGCGTCACGAACTCTCCCTTGTAAATAACCCCCCCCTTTACATTTTGAAGTGGCCACAAGCCCCCGGGTCTGGAGACCCTCGAGCCACAGCAAACCCGGATCCGAGCAGTTTGAATGCTGCAGGGGCGGCACAGTTGCTTATGGCAACAGTGTTCTACGCACGCGGGAAAACAAAATGGTGGAGTCTAATAGGATATTCACAGCAACTGAGAGCAGAGAAGTGATAAAATTCTTGTTTCTGCGAGGAAAGTCAGCGAAGGATATTCATGGTGATATGTCGCAGACATTGGGGGATCAATGCCCTTCATATTCCACAGTTAAGAACTGGGTTGCTGTTTTACCAAGTATTTAAAGGGATCGGATACAGCTTTAAACAAGGCGATTCATTTTGTAATTATTAAATGATTACAGAAAATAGGAAATAGTGTGATATTGCATACACTTTTGCATAACATAAATCACAAAGGTAAAGTACTTACATTGCACACTACATCAGAAAAACTACACCCATCATCCGCCCGGAAACATCAGCTGTGAGAAGCAAAACAGCGAAGACAGGGAAACTCCTGGGATCCACACTGTGGTGTAATGGGCGTCCCCTCCACAGGTAAAAAGGCTTCCGACTTTGCTGTACTCTTCACCAGTCTATATCTCACTTGAAAACAAATTTCTTGCGTAATTAAATTTTACACAAACTCTAATAGGTTCCATTTGTCCAATATAGTATCTCTCATCTGAGTGGCCAACTCTTCAGAAGTCAACTTACACCGGACAAATATGTCACCGGATGAGACATGCCAAAGGCTCCTGGTTTTAGATGTTTTACCATACTATAAACACGCACATTCTCAGTAAACAATAATAAGAAAACTATGTGCTACTGAGTGATACTATACACAGGTATTTTCTCACTGGAACTATAATCCCAGGTGTCTGGGAAAATTACAGAGAAAACCAGCTAATAGAAACTACTGTATAACTGTTGCAGTCCAATATCTTAAAGGGTTTCTTAAAGACAGACTTCCAATATGGATTCCTGATGGCCACTAACATGTTAACACTACAGTTGCCATATGTAAAATGGGCCACTTCAGCACCAATGATGAGGAACGTCCTGGACGACCGAGAGTGGTTGTTGTTCCGGAGATCATCGATGCTTTGCATAATCTCATACTGGAGAATCCACGAATTTCAGCTAAAGCAATAGCAGACATCATGGGGATTTCCCGTGAACGTGTTTGTGTCATTATCCATGAACATTTTGACATGAGGAAACGATCTGCAAAGTGGGCCCCAAATGTTTGACAACAGATCAGAGAAGTAAGCGAGTGAAAACTTCCCGGTCCATTTGTCAGTGTTTCCGCACTGATAACTTCCTGGATCGACTGGTCACTATGGATGAGACCTGGATTTATTTGTATGACCCTGAAAACAAGGAGCAGCCAAAATAGTGGAAGCACAGTGGGTCTCCTCATCCAAAGAAGTTCAGTATGCAAAAATCCGCCACTAAAGGCTACTTTACATGCTGCGACATCGCTAGCGATCTCATTAGCGATGTGAAATTTGCGTAAAATAACCTATGTGCGATCTCGAAAGATCGCATTTGCGATCTGGAATTTCACATCGCTAATGAGATCGCTAGCGATGTCGTAGCATGTAAAGTACCCTTTAGATGATGGTGTCTGTGTTCTGGGATAAGGAGGGTGTGCTGTTAGTGGACTAACTTCAAAAGGGTTCCTCCATCAATGGTATTACATTGAACTTTTGGACCAACTGAAGGCAGCTCTGAAGGCCAAAAGGCGCGGCAAGCTGTCCAAAGAAATCTTGTTCCTGCAAGACAAAGCCTCCGCTCACACTGCACAAGCAACCACGGCAAAACTGGCAGAGCCGGGCTTCCAGCTGGTGACCACCCACCTTATTCACCAGATCTAGCTCTCTCCGACTATCATCTGTTTCCAAACCTGAAGAAACACCTCAAGGCACCAAATCTCACACCATTTCTGATGCCATGGCTGCTACGGATGCCTGGTTTGAGGCACAACCGAAATCCTTCTTTTTGCTAGGCTACAGAACTTGTAATACCGACGTAAGAAGTGTGTTGTCATCAGTGGAGAGAATGTGGAATAAATGGAAAGTTTCATCAGTCTCTCGTTTCTTTCTGGGTAAAGCCAAAGACTTATCAGCAGCCCCTCGTAAAAACCCAAAAAAGAAACCGACTTCAGCCTCATAAAAAGAGCAAAGAAACAATAAAGATGACGACAGGAACAGGAAAATGAAGGAGAGGAAAATAACAGAGCCCCTGCACCTACCTCCACCTGGAGAGCCGCACACCAGATATATAATAACCTGCACCTACTTCCACCTGCAGAGCCGCACACTAGATATATAATACCCTGCACCTACCTCCTCCTGCAGAGCCGCACACTAGATATATAATACCCTGCACCTACTTCCACCTGCAGAGCCGCACACTAGATATATAATACCCTGCACCTACCTCCACCTGCAGAGCCACACACTAGATATATAATACCCTGCACCTACCTCCATCTGCAGAGCCGCACACTAGATATATAATACCCTGCACCTACCTCCTCCTGCAGAGCCGCACACTAGATATATAATACCCTGCACCTACCTCCACCTGCAGAGCCGCACACTAGATATATAATACCCTGCACCTACCTCCACCTGCAGAGCCGCACACTAGATATATAATACCCTGCACCTACCTCCACCTGCAGAGCCGCACACTAGATATATAATACCCTGCACCTACCTCCACCTGCAGAGCCGCACACTAGATATATAATACCCTGCACCTACCTCCACCTGCAGAGCCGCACACTAGATATATAATACCCTGCACCTACCTCCTCCTGCAGAGCCGCACACTAGATATATAATACCCTGCACCTACTTCCACCTGCAGAGCCGCACACTAGATATATAATACCCTGCACCTACCTCCACCTGCAGAGCCACACACTAGATATATAATACCCTGCACCTACCTCCACCTGCAGAGCCGCACACTAGATATATAATACCCTGCACCTACCTCCACCTGCAGAGCCGCACACTAGATATATAATACCCTGCACCTACCTCCACCTGCAGAGCCGCACACTAGATATATAATACCCTGCACCTACCTCCACCTGCAGAGCCGCACACTAGATATATAATACCCTGCACCTACCTCCACCTGCAGAGCCGCACACTAGATATATAATACCCTGCACCTACCTCCACCTGCAGAGCCGCACACTAGATATATAATACCCTGCACCTACCTCCACCTGCAGAGCCGCACACTAGATATATAATACCCTGCACCTACCTCCACCTGCAGAGCCGCACACTAGATATATAATACCCTGCACCTACCTCCACCTGCAGAGCCGCACACTAGATATATAATACCCTGCACCTACCTCCACCTGCAGAGCCGCACACTAGATATATAATACCCTGCACCTACCTCCACCTGCAGAGCCGCACACTAGATATATAATACCCTGCACCTACCTCCACCTGCAGAGCCGCACACTAGATATATAATAACCTGCACCTACCTCCACCTGCAGAGCCGCACACTAGATATATAATACCCTGCACCTACCTCCACCTGCAGAGCCGCACACTAGATATATAATACCCTGCACCTACCTCCACCTGCAGAGCCGCACACTAGATATATAATAACCTGCACCTACCTCCACCTGCAGAGCCGCACACTAGATATATAATACCCTGCACCTACCTCCACCTGCAGAGCCGCACACTAGATATATAATACCCTGCACCTACCTCCACCTGCAGAGCCGCACACTAGATATATAATACCCTGCACCTGCCTCCACCTGCAGAGCCGCACACTAGATATATAATACCCTGCACCTACCTCCACCTGCAGAGCCGCACACTAGATATATAATACCCTGCACCTACCTCCACCTGCAGAGCCGCACACTAGATATATAATACCCTGCACCTACCTCCACCTGCAGAGCCGCACACTAGATATATAATACCCTGCACCTACCTCCACCTGCAGAGCCGCACACTAGATATATAATACCCTGCACCTACCTCCTCCTGCAGAGCCGCACACTAGATATATAATACCCTGCACCTACCTCCACCTGCAGAGCCGCACACTAGATATATAATACCCTGCACCTACCTCCACCTGCAGAGCCGCACACTAGATATATAATACCCTGCACCTACCTCCACCTGCAGAGCCGCACACTAGATATATAATACCCTGCACCTACCTCCACCTGCAGAGCCGCACACTAGATATATGGCTGCTCTGTGCTTACAGGACCTGTGATGATGTCACATGGAGGGGAGGAGTCAGGGGTCACATGATCAGCCCCTCAGTGTATGCAGGACTCTGCTGTGCTGATTGTCATGGTGCTGGATGAGGGGAAGTTTATGTGTGGGGTCAGGAGGGGTTTACAGTGTGGATGTAGCAGAGCCGTGTGTGTACGAGGTGTACGGAGCGGAGCCGTGTGTGTACGAGGTGTACGGAGCAGAGCCGTGTGTGTACGAGGTGTACGGAGCAGAGCCGTGTGTGTACGAGGTGTACGGAGCGGAGCCGTGTGTGTACGAGGTGTACGGAGCGGAGCCGCGTGTGTACGAGGTGTACGGAGCGGAGCCGTGTGTGTACGAGGTGTACGGAGCGGAGCCGCGTGTGTACGAGGTGTACGGAGCGGAGCCGCGTGTGTACGAGGTGTACGGAGCAGAGCCGCGTGTGTACGAGGTGTACGGAGCGGAGCCGCGTGTGTACGAGGTGTACGGAGCGGAGCCGCGTGTGTACGAGGTGTACGGAGCGGAGCCGCGTGTGTACGAGGTGTACGGAGCGGAGCCGCGTGTGTACGAGGTGTACGGAGCGGAGCCGTGTGTGTACGAGGTGTACTGAGCAGAGCCGTGTGTGTACGAGGTGTACAGAGCGGAGCCGTGTGTGTACGAGGTGTACAGAGCGGAGCCGTGTGTGTACGAGGTGTACGGAGCAGAGCCGTGTGTGTACGAGGTGTACGGAGCGGAGTCATGTGTGTACGACGTGTACGGAGTGGAGCCGTGTGTGTATGAGGTGTACGGAGCGGAGTCATGTGTGTACGACGTGTACGGAGCGGAGCCATGTGTGTACGAGTTGTATGGAGTGGAGTCACGTGTGTGTACGAGGTGTATGGAGCGGAGCCATGTGTGTACAACGTGTACGGAGCAGAGCCGTGTGTGTACGAGGTGTACGGAGCAGAGCCATGTGTGTATGACGTGTAGTGAGTGGAGCTGTGTGTGTATGACGTGTAGTGAGTGGGGCTGTGTGTGTGATGTGTATGGAGCAGAGCCGTGTGTGTACGAGGTGTATGGAGCAGAGCTGTGTGTGTATGATGTGTACTGAGTGGAGCTGCGTGTGTATGACATGTAGTGAGTGGAGCCGTGTGTATGACGTGTAGTGGGGTTGTGAGTGTGCAGTGACCCAGAGTAGACACTACTAGAATGTCCCCTGATGGGCCGTGTGTTTCTCTATAATGTTGCGCATTATCTGTGCCTTCTGAAGCCTTGCTCTGAGAGTTGTAGCATCTACACTGACCTCTGCTGGCCCTTTTCGAAACTACCTTTGTCTTATATGGTAAAAGGAAGTGACGCAGCAGTGAGGACATTTCCGGGTCCTTTTCTGACAGTAAAAATAGAAAAAGATGTCTGTGTCTGAGGACTCAGGAGGTGAGGACTGAGTATTGGTGGAGAGGTGTATGACGCTGGAGGCGGTGGGGCTACTTCCAGTCACTTCTATCCTCTAGTGACGGTGTCTGGTAAGGAGAAAGAAACTCTCTGTGGAAAGGAAAATCCAGGCTGCCTTTTATCCTAAATCAAAGTAGGCCCCGAAAATAGCGAGATCCAGAAAGCCACAAACTGCTCAAAGCCAAGATAGTTATAGAGGCCAAGATGCTACCTACTCCCAGGAGGAGCTTGCACCCAGCTCCACCACTGCTTTCTTTTATGTACATCTTTTTGTATTAATAAATCCATTTTTACGGGCCTTGGAGTGGAGCCACTTTTTTTTCTTCTGTGAATAATCCTTCGGACATTTTATTTCTCATCTGAGTGTGCTCCTCCTGGCTCGTTATTTTACAAGCACTGGAGCAGCTTTCCTTCAGCCAGTCAACTGTGAAGGTAAACCCTGGTGGTGCAGGATCAATTTATTTTTTAAATTTGAAGCCCACTAGAGGTCACTAGCATCCGCAGAAGGATGCAATAGAATGGTCGATCAAGCCGTAATTCAGTACCGAGAAGTCACATAGGTACAGAGAGATAAGTGGAGCTGGAGTCAAGTGAGAGCCGAGGGTCAGAAAGACAGGAGGTATCGTCAGGGGCCGGAGGGGAGCAGAGCTATAGTCAGATAGCAAGCCGGGGCCGTAAACCGAGAGGACAAGTAAGTATAGAGGGAGTGGAGACGGGATAACAAAGCAGAGGACGGGTTAGGGAGACAGAGCCTTAAGACAAGACGGGAAGGATGGAGGTCAGTGAAAGGAGTAGTAGGTAGCGGGCAGTATCAGAACAGACTCACAGGGACCAGAAGCACTCACTGCAGAGCAGGAACTATTCACTGGAGGCGTACCAAGGAAAACAGTTCAAAATAAGGCAGCGTGACCCCCGGAATGAGGCACGACAGAATAGGGTCCTCCCATTGGACCTAACCCTGGAGAAAACAGACAGCAGGAAACCAAACACATACAATGGCTCTCCACAAGCAAAGTCATATGAGAATCATGACAGTAATATTTCTGATTTTATTGAACTCTTCATGCACCAAGTACAGGAAAGTGTCCAAAAAATGACCCTGGCTTTCAAAAGGTTAAAAGCTCAATTTTGGAAAAAGATGTATTAAGATGTAGTCCTGTGTCATATAGAAATTATAAAATTTATAAAGACTCCTATAAAGGGGGTCAGCTATGAAGCTGACTCCGTCCTTTGGAAACAAGTAACTAAAGAGAATCCTCTAGCAAATATGAGGCCAATCTCAGCTTGAATGCACAAGAATGCAGAAAAGGACAGATTTATGACCGGTAGACATAAGAGCAGCAGTTGAACAGATAAATAGCATTTAAATTAAAATACTTTGTTTCCCCTTATAGAAAATATGAATTGAGGTTTTATGAACTGCATCAATATAAAGCCTGCTTTACATGTTACGATTCTGTATACAATATCGTATGCGATCGTAACCGCCCCCATCGTATGTGCGGCACGTTCAATTTGTTAAATGTGCCGCACAAACGATTAAAAGCTGTCACACGTACTTACCCATCCATACGACCTCGCTGTGGGCGGCGAAGTCCACTTCCTGGAGTGGGAGGGAAGTTCGGTGTCACAGCGACGTCATGTGGCAGCCGGCCAATAGAAGCGGAGGGGCGGAGCTGAGCGGGACGTAAACATCCCACCCACCTCCTTCCTTCCACATTAACGGCCGGGAGCCGCTGGACGCAGGTAAGATCTGTTCATCGTTCCCGGGGTGTCACACACTGCGATGTGTGCTACCCCGGGTACGATGAACAATCTGACGTTCAATTCTAGAGAATTAAACGACGTGCATGCGATGAACGTTTTAACGTTCAATCGCAATCGCACGTAGCAGTTACACACTGCAATGTACGTTACAATGCCGGATGTGCGTCACTTACGACGTGACCCCGTCGACACATCGTAAGATACATTGCAGCGTGTTATGATCCGGAAGCATGGAAGACCACCACAAATCATTGGTAGAAGGTGACAAGAGCAACTAATCTGGCCGCCATCCCCTTACTAACCATCACAACTAGAAGTAGCCGAGGGGTAAACTAACATCCTGTGCACCGCGAACCCAGCCGGAGAACTAACTATCCTAAAGGTAGGAAAGATGAATAACTCTCTGCCTCAGAAAATAGACAAGAATAGCAAGCCCCCCACATTAAAAGACTGCGGTGATATAGGAAAAACACAATACACAGATAAATGACAGGATTAGCAAAAGGTGAGGCCCCCACTGACTAAAATAGGAAAGGACAGGAAAGGGACTGATGGTGGCCAGAGAAAAACCCTGCAAAATACCAACTTCCTGATAGTACAAAAAGGCCCTCAGATCGCACGATCTGAACTCCGTCCTATACCAGGTGCTTTTGTCATACCAATGAACAGAAAACAAGAATCACAACAAATTCAACAAGCCACAAACACATGGACCCAAAGGAGCTATACTCCAAACAGAGCTGCAGGGAGTTCCCCAGCAAAGACTAAGGGGGAAAATCCCTGCATGCAAATAAACTGAAAACAACCACAGCAAATGACAAACCCAGATAAGCAAAAGAACCAGACAATAAATAAAGAGCAAGTACTTATCTGGAGTAGATGTGGTGTAGAGCAGAATAAGCAGGCTGGAGATACAAAGAACAACTGACATCCGGCACCGCCTGCAATCAGACCAGGATTTAACTAAGCAGAGAGTTAGCAAAGGAAACACCCATAGCACAACACACCTGGTCCAAGTCCAAACCATTCCTGGCCACCAGAGGGAGCCTCCCAGCAGCCAAAACATAACTAACATTCACAACAGCAGCGTGTAAAGCGGACTTAATAGAAAAGTGATATTTTTGAATTTGTGATAAAGCGGAGACTGCAAAGCATTGTTCTGCATCATTTGGTGATGGCCAGGGTCCCACTAAATGGATATTGGCGATAGGAGACATTGCATACATATTTTCATCTATGAACAGATAAAATTATGATAGGAAAGATGACAGTAATATCTTCTGCCTGGGACCTCCAGGTGCAAAGATATTGTAAAAGTTGGGAATCTCATAATTTTCTAAGACTTAAGCGGGCTTTATACGCTACGATATATCTAACGAGATGTCAGCGGGGTCACGTCGTAAGTGATGCACATCCGGCATAGTTAGTGATATCGTAGCGTGTGACAGCTACGTGCGACGGTGAACGAGCAGAAATACTCACCTTCTCGTTCATTGTTGACATGTCGCTTATTTTCAAAAAAATTGAACTTCCGGTTGTTCATTGTTCCCGAGGCAGCACACATCACTCCGTGTGACACCTTGGGAACGATGAACACAGCTTACCTGCGTCCCGCCGGCAATGCGTAAGGAAGGAGGTGGGCGGGATGTTACGTCCCGCTCATCTCTGCCCCTCCACTTCTATTGGCCGGCCGCTGTGTGACGTCGATGTGACGCCGAACGTCCCTCCCCCTTCAGAAAGAGGATGTTCGCCACCCACAGCAAGGTTGTTTGGAAGGTAAGCGTGTGTGACGGGGGTTATGACTTTGTGCGACACGGGCAAGAAGTTTCCCGTGCCACACAAACGATGGGGCGGGTGGGATCGCACATGCGAACGCACGATTAAGCGACACGTGTAAAGCAGCCTTTAGACACATCCTGTAGTTATCTGAAGTCCAGCCCTGTTATGTGTCACCAGAGTGGAAGGATGTGGGTGTAACTTGTGTTAATAAAATGCTAATGCCAATTATGATCCTCATTCAACATTGTTGTATAGGATTGTTCCATGTTCCATTGGCGTCCTTCCCACTATAAATCTGAATCTATGTTTGTGATGCAGGTTTATTTATTTTCTCTCGTTATTCTCTTTTATTTTATGTAATTTTATATGCTGTATTGTTTTGTTTCCCTTTGTAACATCTTTTATAAATGTGGCGCCCCTGACCTGGTCAGGCACCACTGAGTACTGCACCCATGCTGGGGACAGTACAATACAGGTAATCCAGAAGGCTGACAGGGGTGTGGTACACAGGCGCATAGTGATCAGGTCTCACACATGTACCTTTGAGAGGACCCCTGGGGATCCCAGGAGGGGGAAAAGCCTTGACCTTCACTGGAATAGTGGAGGGGGCCAAAAGCCTCCATCTCCTCTCAAGGGGTGTGGTAAGAGAGTCTGGTTGCTAGGTGGCGTAGGAAAGAACTGGAGTGGAGGAGCAGTGAGTCAGTTAGAGGAGAACTCCAGAGGGCTCAGTGAGGAGCAGACCTGTGGGGTTGATGCTGTCTAACAGCGCCCGCGCAGTGGCTACTGACGGGGGAGAACGGTCAACTAGGAGTGCTGCCTGAAAGCCAGCTTCAGCTAGAGAGAAAGCACGGAGTGGGAAGTAAGGAGACTGCTAGAGAGCACCAGGCCCAACCGGGCGGCAGATCCCGAAGCGAAGATAGATCCAGCTTTCTTTTGCTAAACCTGCCGGTGTGGGGCTCTCAAAGCCCACACCACAACACCACAAAAGCCGCAGCCACGTAACCGCAGTGAGGGCCCATAGGTCACAGGAGGCAAGAAGCTGGAGTGGCCTGGTCCGGGGAACAAGCAAACGGCAAACAAAAGGGGGAGAGAGGCTGCAGCATCTTCCCTGGGCGACCCCCATAGGGACTAAAAGTCGGGGTCACCCCAAACCACCAAGGGCTAAGGAAGGCGAGTCAGTAGTCACCCTCATAAAGTCAGCCTGAAGGATACCTGGTTCCCACCTGGTTCATCTCAGCTACGCCCGGGCTACTCACCCTGCCATCAAATGTGAGTAAAGCCCTTGAAAGACAATTCTGCCTGTGTGGAGTTATTCTGCGCCTTGTGGTACTACAAACCTACATCGGGCCCTGGGGCTTGCCTCACTCTCAGGAGGCTATTCCAACTAACTGCACATACCATCAGCCCCAGGCGACCCTCAACCTGCAGTGGCGGTCCCCACTGACCGCAATTCTGAGAGTGCCGTCACGACAATCAAAATAGAAGATCTCCTACCTGTGACCAGATCCAGCTACGTGGAGTCCCTGAAGGTAATGCACCGACACAACACCTGTGGGGCTTCACATCTGGCGTCACGAACAGGATAAGGACTAGACCTGTTCAGACAGGTGACCATGTGCCTGGGCGGTCCGCTTGAAAAATTGGAAGCGCCGCCATATTGCCACCATGAAAAGCGCGCTGAAAAACAACAACAGCAGCCCGCGCTGGGAGAAGTTACCGCCCACGAAGAGGTGTGGCTACCCAGAGATCCCCTGCAGAGTTCTGACCTTGCCAGCTATGAGAGCGGAAGCGTCCAGAGACGTCGGGACAGAAAGGGAGCCAGAAGCCTGCTGCTGGGAGAGGAGCTGCTGAAAGAGGCAGAGCAGAAACTAAAAAGCTTGCTATTAGAGGCAACGGCGAGTCCACAGCTGGAGAGTCGTGCAGAAGAGGGCGCAGAAGAAATGGCGTCTGACCGCAGAAATCCAGAACCGGGCTCCGCTGCCTGGTGGTATCGGGAGCTGGCCCAGTTCTGCGACCGACTGGAGACCCGGGTCGTGGAGCAGATCAGAGAAGAACGCATGGAACTTTTGGAGATGGCTGCCGCGGTTCAGGCCTATGAGAGGGGAACCGCACGACGAGTGCCAGACCGGACGGCGACGACTCAGACCCCGATGCTGCCACCGATGGGTGAGTCCAGTATTACCCCTGCCGGCCTGGATGCCCCGACCCCTGCTGCCACGCCCGCGGTCCCTGAAGAGGCGCCCGGCGCGGCGACGCTGAGCCAGGCCGCAGCCACGCCAGGTGCGGCCCGCCAAGCCCAGGCCGCCGCAGCGATGCCCTGCTCGGCCCGTCAAGCCCCGGCCGCCGCAGCGATGCCCTGCTCGGCCCGTCAAGCCCCGGCCGCCGCAGCGATGCCCTGCTCGGCCCGCCAAGCCCCGGCCGCCGCAGCGATGCCCTGCTCGGCCCACCAAGACCCGGTCCCTGCAGCGACGCCCAGCCCAGCCTGCACAGATCCCATCGCAGCTGCGACGCCGATCCAGGCCGCCGCCATACAGGGCGCGGCCCGCCAAGACCAGGCCGCCGCCATGCCGGGCGCGGCCCGCCAAGACCAGGCCGCCGCCAAACAGGGCGCGGCCCGCCAAGACCAGGCCGCCGCCATGCCGGGCGCGGCCCGCCAAGACCAGGCCGCCGCCATGCCGGGCGCGGCCCGCCAAGACCAGGCCGCCGCCATACAGGGCGCGGCCCGCCAAGAGATTGCATCACCATTTACCCCGGCCTGCAAGGCCAGAGCAGACACCGCTCCCCAGTCCAAAGAGGTCCCTGCTGGAAAGCCCACGCTGGGGGAGGACCCCGAATACTGGCGGCTGAAGGCTGACATGGAGGCCAAGTTTCCACAATGGTTGGTGGACCGGTACATGCTCCCTCCGCATACCCCCAAGAGGATTCCAGCAACCCCTGCAGCAACCACGCCAAAGAGTCCCCCGCCTGGGCCTGCTGAAGAAAGCCCACCCCCAGCACTGCCACCAAAGGAGTGCCAAGAAGAACTAAGGGGGAGAGGAGGCCAGGAAGCTGAGGAGCTGACTCCGGAGCCACCAGCAGTGGATCTATACTCAGAGCCGGAGATGTTGCCCTATTCCCGTTGGGATGAGGAAGACCTGACACCGTCCGCTGACGAAGATCTGCCTAAAAGTCTCACCTGGGAGTTTGCAAGCTGTACCACGCAGAGTTCAGGCCGCAAGACAAGGCGTCGCAATAGAACAACGCTGTCCCCTGCACCACAGTCTCCAGAGCAGAGGGAAGTTGCAGCCAGAGACCTACAGGAGAAAAGGTTACTGAGAAGGTCCAGAGCCCAGGTCAGAGGACCCCTTTGCAGAGGAGTAGTGGAGGATTTCAACTTGAAAAGCGCATACGGCTTTATTGTAGCCCCTGGTATCAAAGAAGGGATATTTGTCAACAGAAGAGATGTGAGTGCTCATCTGCCTAGAGGACACCCTGGCAGAAACCTAAAGATGGGAGATTCAGTACAATTCACTATGCATGAAGGCGAAAGAGGACTGTACGCGCTTGACGTAGCACTATGCTCCAGCAAACCTTACAGCCACCCCATGCTACAAGAAAGAAAAGACAGAGATAAAGACACAGATGAAGATCAAGAAAGAAAAGACAGAGATAAAGACACAGATGAAGATCAAGAAAGAAAAGACAAGGAACCTACAGATGAAACAACCACAGACGACGACAAAGAGCAGGAAAGCAGCAGGTGCCGCCGCCATACAGGCTCAAGCCCTGGTAAAGAGGAGTAAAGTAAAGTAAGAAGTACAGAAGTTAAAGTTTTGAAAGTTTTGTTTTGCAACGTTCACGTTTAAGCATGTGCCCACAAGAACTATTGTGAGAAAACCATAAACCTTAAGGCTATGAACTGGCTATAGCCACAAACTCTCGCAGTGTAAATAGTTACACCAGAGGGCACCACCGCCACCAGAGTCAGCCTGTTTAGGGGCTTGGCTCGTCTGCAACCAGGAGGAGCCCGTCCGTATATAGGGCCTTGGCTCACCTGCAACCAGAGAGCACGCCTGTTTATGGGGCCTTGGCTCACCACCACAAAGAGGGTACCTGGTCAGCACCAACTGTGGAGGCCGCCTCTGCATCCTGCCAGAAGAGGCTGAAGGCGCGGATCCACCAGGCCAGGTATACCCTGAAGACCACCAGCCCATGTAAGCCGCCTCTACATCCTGCCAGAAGTGGCTGAAGTCGCGGCCAACGTGAAAGGGTTTTGGGTGGGTTAACGGACTTGTGGGTGGAGGGTGGTGATGTATGGTACCTGGTGCTTTTAAAAATGTTTTACATGTTTTAATGTTTTATGCATTTTAAAATGTTGTCTTGCAGCCCGAGGACGTGCTGGTGATAACTAAGGGGGAATGTGGCGCCCCTGACCTGGTCAGGCACCACTGAGTACTGCACCCATGCTGGGGACAGTACAATACAGGTAATCCAGAAGGCTGACAGGGGTGTGGTACACAGGCGCATAGTGATCAGGTCTCACACATGTACCTTTGAGAGGACCCCTGGGGATCCCAGGAGGGGGGAAAGCCTTGACCTTCACTGGAATAGTGGAGGGGGCCAAAAGCCTCCATCTCCTCTCAAGGGGTGTGGTAAGAGAGTCTGGTTGCTAGGTGGCGTAGGAAAGAACTGGAGTGGAGGAGCAGTGAGTCAGTTAGAGGAGAACTCCAGAGGGCTCAGTGAGGAGCAGACCTGTGGGGTTAATGCTGTCTAACAGCGCCCGCGCAGTGGCTACTGACGGGGGAGAACGGTCAACTAGGAGTGCTGCCTGAAAGCCAGCTTCAGCTAGAGAGAAAGCACGGAGTGGGAAGTAAGGAGACTGCTAGAGAGCACCAGGCCCAACCGGGCGGCAGATCCCGAAGCGAAGATAGATCCAGCTTTCTTTTGCTAAACCTGCCGGTGTGGGGCTCTCAAAGCCCACACCACAACACCACAAAAGCCGCAGCCACGTAACCGCAGTGAGGGCCCATAGGTCACAGGAGGCAAGAAGCTGGAGTGGCCTGGTCCGGGGAACAAGCAAACGGCAAACAAAAGGGGGAGAGAGGCTGCAGCATCTTCCCTGGGCGACCCCCATAGGGACTAAAAGTCGGGGTCACCCCAAACCACCAAGGGCTAAGGAAGGCGAGTCAGTAGTCACCCTCATAAAGTCAGCCTGAAGGATACCTGGTTCCCACCTGGTTCATCTCAGCTACGCCCGGGCTACTCACCCTGCCATCAAATGTGAGTAAAGCCCTTGAAAGACAATTCTGCCTGTGTGGAGTTATTCTGCGCCTTGTGGTACTACAAACCTACATCGGGCCCTGGGGCTTGCCTCACTCTCAGGAGGCTATTCCAACTAACTGCACATACCATCAGCCCCAGGCGACCCTCAACCTGCAGTGGCGGTCCCCACTGACCGCAATTCTGAGAGTGGCGTCACGACAATCAAAATAGAAGATCTCCTACCTGTGACCAGATCCAGCTACGTGGAGTCCCTGAAGGTAATGCACCGACACAACACCTGTGGGGCTTCACATAAACACTCCCAACTTTTCAGATTAAATATATAAAATTTAATAGCGTGTGGCTTCGGGATGTGGTTTATAGATTAAGAGGAAGCTACCTCTAACATGTGTCCAATCGACCTGTATAAGCAAAAGACCCTGATTCTAACGATGTGTGACTTACTTGGCTGCTTTCTGAAGTATTGATTAACAGTTTTATCTGCTTAAGGGCTCACTCACACATCCTTCTGTAATACTATTGTATGTTCTGAGGATTTCGATAGCGTTAGGGCAATGACAACCAGAGACGAGTTCTAGGTACAGAGATGTTTATAATATATAACCACGATAGGTACACAAACGGAACAAACACAGTAGAACAATAACACACGAAATACCTTCCCGGATCGGAGCGAAGGGAATTCCCGGGACCACGCACCGGACTCCCCCAGGGGGACCACCAAGAGCGAACCCCTATACAGGGACTGTCTGGCAATCACCCCGGAAGGCCTAAATGCGCAGCAGCCGGGACACAAGGGGCAAGAGGTAAAGTCCAGAAGTGTCCGTACGGGATGATAGTCCAGAGTGGTTACTAACCAGAAGGAACCGGGCAAAGGTGCTGACCAAAGACGGCAGACGGAGTCTGGGCACAGCTTGAAGAAACCGGGTACGGTCCAGAGTCGGTAGTCTTTCAAGAGGATCCAAAGGCAATCAGGAGCAGCAAAGCAGGAGCACACAGCAAGCAGTATACTCAGGCACTGGACTAGGCTTAGAGGCGGCCTTTTATGCAGCTGGACAGGAAGTAGGGCAACAGAACAGTAAACTCCATGTTAACCGAGGGCAAGCTCTTTCAAAAGAGAACTGGAAATCCCGGAAACCTGACATTACTCCCCCCCCCAGAAACGGCCTCAGGACGGATCAGGGCCTGGCTTGTCCGGGTACCGCCGATGAAACTGAGCAATCTTCCGGGGTGTCCGAATGTTACCCACCGGTTCCCAGGAATCGTCCTCGGGGGCGTACCCCTGCCAACGTACCAGATACTGAAGCCGACGACGATGGAGCCGGGAGTCAATAATGTCCTCAACCACGAACTGCTCCTCGCCGTCAACCATCACAGGCGGAGGAGGAGGCACGACACGACCATGAAACGTATTAGGAGAAACGGGTTTGAGGAGAGAAACATGAAAAACCGGGTGTACCTTTAGATGGTGCGGTAACCGCAGCCGACAGGCCACAGGGCTCACGATCCCGGTGATCTTAAACGGACCGAGGAATTTCTGTCCCAGCTTCTGCGAAGGAACACCCAATCTCAGGTTTTTGGTGGATAACCATACAGAGTCCCCTACCTTATACATGGGTGCCGGTTTCCGGTGAGTGTCTGCCGACCTCTTGTAACGCTCCTGAGCCGTAGCCACAGTGTCCTTAAGAACCTCCAGATTATGTCGTAGCTCTGTCAATCTGTCCTCCACCGCTGGCACCGAAACCGCAACCGGTGACCTAGGCAAAACATTCGGATGGTAACCCAAGTTAGCGAAAAAGGGCGTTACCTTAGTGGAGCTGCTCTGAGTGTTGTTATACGAGAACTCCGCCAACGGAAGCATCTTCAACCAATCGTCCTGCAGATGGCTGACATAACATCGAAGGTATTGTTCCAGGGTTTGATTAGTCCGTTCGGTTTGCCCATTTGTCTGAGGATGGTATGCAGAAGACAAACAGACATCAATCTGGAGTGCCGTACAAAACCCCTTCCAGAACCTAGACGTGAACTGCACGCCCTGGTCAGAGATGATCTCGTCTGGTACCCCATGCAATCGGAATACGTTCTGGATAACCAAATCCACTGTCTCTGCGGCTGAGGGAAGACCGGTACACGGAATAAAGTGAGCAGCTTTTGTCAACCGATCCACCACCACTAAAATGGTATTGTGACCGCCGGAGACTGGCAACTCCACAATAAAATCCATTGAGATAGATCCCCAAGGGCGAGATGGAACGGGTAACGGTTGGAGGAGTCCCGTAGGAGCCACACGAGGGACCTTGCACCGGGCACAAACCACACATGAGTGGACATAGTCCTTTACATCCTTTAAACAGGTAGGCCACCAGAAAAACCGGCTCAGAAATTCCTGCGTCTTCTGTACCCCCCTATGACCAGCCAACACGGAGTCATGGACCAACTTGAGAACCCGAAGTCTTACGGCCTCCGGGACATAAATGCGTCGCTCTCTCAACCACACACCATTCCGAAGAACAAGAGTTACATCATTCGGGGGGGCAGCAAGAAATACGTCACCATCATAGGCCAGCTTGATGTCCTTCCACAAGTCCTGGTCCTGGATTACTCCAACGAAATTGGCATCCGATAACACGGTCTGAGACGAGGTTCCAGGCACGGAGTCCACGGCGTGGATTCGGGACAAGGCATCGGCTTTCCCATTACGTGAACCTGGACGGTATGTAACGATAAAATTGAACTTGTTAAGGAATAGGCTCCAATGGGCTTGCCGGGGAGACAGGCACCTGGCAGACTTAAGAAATTCCAGGTTACGATGATCTGTGAGTACTATCACTTGCTGCGCAGCTCCCTGTAAGTGGTGTCTCCATTCCTTAAAAGCTGAAATAATCGCCAACAATTCCTTGTCCGCAATGTCATAGTTCCTTTCTGCAGGGGACAACCGGCGAGAAAAGAAAGCACACGGATGCAAGAGACTCTTGTCCCCAGTCCTTTGAGAAAGGATTGCCCCTAATGCATAGTCGGAAGCGTCGACTTCCACGATAAAGGGAAGTGCGGGATTCGGATGTACTAATATTGGCGCTGAGGTAAAACAAACCTTGAGACGATGGAAAGCTTCCTGGGCCTGGGCGGACCACACAAACTTCTGTCCTTTCTTGGTTAGCAGAGTGATGGGACGGACGATCTCTGAAAAGTTACGGATAAAGCGTCGGTAAAAGTTGGCAAAACCGACAAAGCGTTGTACCTCTTTGATGTTTCCCGGTTCCGGCCAGTCTAGAATTGCTTGTATCTTGCCAGACTCCATGTTCAGTCCCTGAGGAGAGATGACATAACCTAAGAGTTGTATTTGTGAGCAATGGAATTCGCATTTCTCCAGTTTAATGTACAGGTGGTTATCCCTCAGACGGGTAAGTACGGTCTTGACGTGCTCCTGGTGTTCCTGTAGGGAATCAGAAAAGATCAGGATATCATCCAGATAAATCACCATGAATTGGTCCATTATATCCCTAAAAATATCGTTAACTAGATGTTGGAAAGCCGCGGGAGCGTTACAAAGTCCAAAAGGCATCACTAGATACTCATAATGTCCATACCGACATCGGAACGCGGTCTTCCACTCGTCTCCGGGACGTATGCGAAGTAGATTATATGCCCCACGGAGATCCAATTTAGTGAATATTTTTGCCTGTTGGACTCTCTCCAATAGCTCAGGAATCAACGGTAACGGATACCGGTTCCGGATGGTTATTTTATTCAGTTCCCGGTAGTCAATACAGGGCCTCAGGGTCCCCTCTTTCTTTTTCACGAAAAAGATGGGTGCCCCTGCTGGTGAGGTAGACGGGCGAATAAATCCCTTGGCTAGACTTTCATCGATGTACTCTTTTAGTGCTTCTAGCTCAGGTGCCGCCAACGGGTACACATGACCAAACGGGATCTCCGCCCCTGGGAGTAAGTCTATGGGGCAATCATACGGTCTATGCGGGGGAAGCCGATCGGCTTTTCTTTTGTCGCATATATCAGCGAAGTCATGATAAACCGGGGGTAAAACAGGTACCTGTACAGTGCCCTCCGCATTCGGTGTTACTGGAACCGGTACAGTTGGACTAATGGTCGGACCACTCTGCGGTGGGAAGGATATTTCCTTAGTCTCCCAATCGATGACTGGATTTGTAGATCGTAGCCACGGAATTCCTAAAATAACCGGAAAATGAGGAGAAGAAATCAACATGAAAACAAGGGTCTCCTGCTGACCTGGCTTCATCACGCATTCTAGGGGTACTGTTTCCCGATCAACTGGTCCAGAAACTAACGGAGATCCGTCTACCGTCTCCATGGTAACCGGTGAGGATCTTTGCTGAGTCCGGATACCGTGTTTCCTGGCAAAAGAAGAGTCCATGAAGTTACCCCCTGCCCCAGAGTCTATCATTGCGGATGTAGGTATTAACTGTCCCTCCCACCGGATCTGAATGGGAAGCGAGCAATGGGTGTATTTCCCTTCTGAGTCCTTAGGTGATGTTGACATTACAGTCAAGGGAAATACCGCATCCAGGTGTCCACTTGCCTCAGAGATATCAGACTCTGCGTCCGTGTTGTCACACTCTGCCATGGCTGCCAATACCTTATGTGGGCGATTTGGACGTCTCGGGCAGTCGATCAAGAAATGGTCCGATTGACCGCAATAGAAACACAAACGCTCACGGAGCCGGTGTTCACGACGTTCGTTGGTCTCTCGCTTTTGCAGAGAGTCCACTTGCATAGGAACGTCCTCGGCCTCCCGTGGCGTCCTGGGAGCGGGTTCTCTGGAAGGAAACGCAAAGTTGGTTACCCGGTTTACAGCTGCCCATTTTTCTTGTCTACGTTCCGTCAAGCGGGTATCAATACGCACACAGTGTTGGAGAAACAGTTCAAAATCCCCTGGAGATTCGGAACGAGCTAACTCGTCCTTGATGGTACCGGACAAACCTTTTCTGAAAACTGACAATAATGCATTGTTTCCCCAGTCGGTGTCTACCACTAACCTCCTGAACTCAGTGGCGTATTCAACGACAGACCGCTTTCCCTGACGTAAGGAAAGGAGAGCCGATTCAGCGGTAGCACGGCGATTCGGATCATCAAACATTTGCGCCATTGCGGTCAGAAAGTCATCCAGGTGATTTAAACGGATATCCCGATTCTCTATCATAGGATTAGCCCAAGCCAGTGCTCGGGAGGTTAATAACATTATTATACATAACACTTTTGACCGGTCAGAACGGTAATAATCAGCATGTACATCAAAAAATAGTATACACTGGTTGACAAAACCACGAAACTGACTACGATCACCATTGAAACGAAATGGGGGTAACCTAGGCATACCGGCAGCTGATACGGACGTAGTGGGGACGGCTTCCTGAGCCTCCACTCTGATTGCAAATCCTGAATAGCCGGACCCAGTACCTGGTGATCATGGCCCAGCTGTGCCTCCACATCTCTAAGTTTAGTTTGTACCGCCTCCATCTCCTGCTGCAAGGAGTTAATCATGGAAAAGAGCTGATCTACTCGTGTCTCAGTCATTGCCCCAGCGAAATCCTTTTATGGCCTGAGTATAATGTAATACTATTGTATGTTCTGAGGATTTCGATAGCGTTAGGGCAATGACAACCAGAGACGAGTTCTAGGTACAGAGATGTTTATAATATACTAGAAGGTGGCCCGATTCTACGCATCGGGTATTCTAGAATTTACGTATTGTGTAGTTCATGTATGATTTTTGTTATATATATATATAGATGTTGTTGTGTGTAGTTACCAAGTGTTTGTGTAGGGCGCTGTACATGTTCTGAGTGTCGCGGGGGGTGAGAGCGGTGTTGTATGTGTGTTGCGTGTGTTGCGTTGTTTGTGGAGCGCTGTGTGTCTGTAGCGTTGTGTGTGTGTGTGTGTGTTGTGCGGTTTGTGTGTGTGTGGTGTGTTTTGGGGGGAGGTATGTTTTGAGCAATGTGTGTGTTGTGCAGTATGTGCGTATATTTGTGTGTGCAGCGTTGTCTGTGTGGGTGTCTGTGTAGGGCGTTGTTTGTGATTCCTAGTGTGTGTGTGTTGTGCAGTGCGCGTGTGTGTGTGTGTTGGGGGGAGGTGTGCACCTCCCATCGTGCTCCACCCGCCATGCTGCGCACTTGCAAACGTGCTCCATCCGCCATGCTGCGCACTCCTAAACGTGCTCCATCCGCCATGCTGCGCACTCCCAAACGTGGTCCATCCGCCATGCTGCGCACTTCTAAACGTGCTCCATCCGCCATGCTGCGCACTCCCAAACGTGCTCCATCCGCCATACTGCGCACTCCCGATCGTGCACCATCCGGCATGCTGCGCACTCCCAAACGTGCTCCATCCGCCATGCTGCGCACTCCCAAACGTGCTCCATCCGCCATGCTGCGCATTCTCAAACGTGCTCCATCCGCCATGCTGCGCATTCTCAAACGTGCTCCATCCGCCATGCTGCGCA
Organism: Anomaloglossus baeobatrachus; assembly: GCF_048569485.1. Lineage (NCBI taxonomy): Eukaryota > Metazoa > Chordata > Amphibia > Anura > Aromobatidae > Anomaloglossus > Anomaloglossus baeobatrachus. Next base: position 652,077 of record NW_027441790.1, on the reverse strand, counting down.
CTCCCAAACGTGCTCCAGTGCGCAGTATGGCGGATGGAGCACGTTTGGGAGTGCGCAGCATGGCGGATGGAGCACGTTTGGGAGTGCGCAGCATGGCGGATGGACCACGTTTGGGAGTGCGCAGCATGGCGGATGGACCACGTTTGGGAGTGCGCAGCATGGGGGATGCAGCACGATGGGGAGTGCGCAGTATGGCGGATGGAGCACGTTTGCTCAGCCTCTCTCCTTCCAGCCTCCCTCAGCATCAGCCTCCCCTCCTCAGCCTTCCTGAGGATCAGCCTCTCTCGTCCCAGCCTCCTTCCTCCCAGCCTTCCCATCCCAGCCTCCTTCCTCCCAGCCTTCCCATCCCAGCCTCCTTCAGCATCAGCATTCCCCTCTTCCCCATGATCAGCCTCTCTGCTCCCAGCCTCCTCCAGCACGGCCTGGTCCTCTGCCGACACTCACACACCCGATCGCATACACTCACACACACCCGATCGCATACACTCACACACACCCGATCGCATACACTCACACACACCCGATCGCATACACTCACACACACCCGATCGCATCCACTCACACACACCCGATCGCATCCACTCACACACACCCGATCGCATCCACTCACACACACCCGATCGCATCCACTCACACACACCCGATCGCATCCACTCACACACACCCGATCGCATCCACTCACACACACAGACACTGACGATATCGCACTTACGCGCTCATACTCACAACATCCGGGGATATCACATGCTTCTGGCCATGTGATCCTCCGTCAGGTCCTGGAAGATCACAACAGCACATTTTCGCCGCCGAGAAGCAAGCGATATCCCAGGATGTTGTGAGTATGTGGATGCGATGTGAGGTGTGTGTGAGGTGTGTGTGAGGTGTGTGTGAGGTGTGTGTAAGAGTGAGTGTGAGTGTGATCTGATGTGTGTGTATGTTTGTGTGTGTGCGTGTGGATCTTCTGGCGCAGCAGGACCTTGATGGGCTTGATACCAACGTATCCACACCACTCCCACCACTGCCGTGCGAGCGGGGGCCGGGGGGGGAGGGGGGGGGAGGGAGTACAGTACTCACCTCCGTGACAGCGCTTGTAACCATGCGAGCATGGTTAGCAACGTATCCACACCAGTCCTGTGCGAGCGGGGGCGGGGGCGGGGGGGGAGGGGGGGGGGGTGGGCAGGGAGTACCGTACTCACCTCCGTGACAGCCGTGTCAGTTCGAGAAATGCGCGGGAGGAGGGAGGGGGTGGGGCCAGAGCTAACGTGCATTGCGTGAGGGGGGCGGGGCGTGGCGTGGCCGAATTGCCAATGCCTGCAGGGTGCCGGGGCGAGAGGCCAATCTGTGGGGGGGGCGGAGCCTGGGCGAGCGGCTGGCCAATCCGTGTGGGGGCGCAGCCTGGGCGAGCGGCCAATCCGTGTGGGGGGGCGGGGCCATGGCGAGCCCAGCGGCCAATCAGCTTTGTGTCACCGTAAGGACACAATTTTGGAGCATGACAGACAGACAGACAGATAGACAGACAGACAGACAGACAGACAGACAGAATAAGGCAATTATATATATAGATAACCACGATAGGTACACAAACGGAACAAACACAGTAGAACAATAACACACGAAATACCTTCCCGGATCGGAGCGAAGGGAATTCCCGGGACCACGCACCGGACTCCCCCAGGGGGACCACCAAGAGCGAACCCCTATACAGGGACTGTCTGGCAATCACCCCGGAAGGCCTAAATGCGCAGCAGCCGGGACACAAGGGGCAAGAGGTAAAGTCCAGAAGTGTCCGTACGGGATGATAGTCCAGAGTGGTTACGAACCAGAAGGAACCGGGCAAAGGTGCTGACCAAAGACGGCAGACGGAGTCCGGGCACAGCTTGAAGAAACCGGGTACGGTCCAGAGTCGGTAGTCTTTCAAGAGGATCCAAAGGCAATCAGGAGCAGCAAAGCAGGAGCACACAGCAAGCAGTATACTCAGGCACTGGACTAGGCTTAGAGGCGGCCTTTTATGCAGCTGGACAGGAAGTAGGGCAACAGAACAGTAAACTCCATGTTAACCGAGGGCAAGCTCTTTCAAAAGAGAACTGGAAATCCCGGAAACCTGACACCTTCTTTTTGCCGGTTTGGCGGATCCGGCGCGCTCCCGTACAGTGAATACAGTACAATGACAGCGCAACAAGCGCCAGTCACGTGCTGTCATGTGACCAGCGCATGTGACCCGGAAGTTACAGCGCTGTCATTGTACTGTATTCACTGTACGGGAGCGTGCCGGATCCGCCAAACCGGCAAAAAGAAGGATGTGTGAGTGAGCCCTAAGATCTACCAGTTCTCGAAATGCTCCTCTGTGTATAACCTCACCCACACCACTGCTTTTCAGCTGTATATAATGAGCATAGACAGAAAGCTGCCAATCAGGTGAGGGCAGAGTTATACAGAGCTAATGGAGATGGAGGGTACATGGCAGCAGTTTTACTAGCTCTCTAGTGATAATCCCCTAGCGATAATACAATGATTTTATTTTAACTACAACAAGCAGCCCAGTAAATGACACATCATTGGAATCAGAGTCACTGTCTGTCACTAGTAACAGACAGTCCTGTGGTGTCCGACAATAGAAGGTCACTGCATTTGGCTGGGCAAAATACTCCCTATTATTTTTGATGTTAGTATTCAGTGTACTGGTATCTCCTCTGCTGGTTTTTCATCTTTTTTTTCTTTAGGACCCAGGAGAGCTCCTCTTCCCTTCAGCTACTAATAATCTTTATTTCCCATTGGGCTTAAATACTCTAATTTTCCCTGGACTTGGGCTGGTGATCTTCAGTTCTTTCACAAGCTCTGGATGCATGCAGGCGGCTTGAACGCATCAGTAGGATCATTGTTGCTCTTTACCGGACTTCTTACTGAGTCGTCTAGAGATAAGTTGTATATTGTTTTCCCTTGTTTGTTATCCCTGTGTGTCCTTTAAGGTACCTTCACACTTTAGCGATGCAGCAGCGATCCGACCAGCGATCTGACCTGGTCAGGATAGCTGCTGCATCGCTACATGGTCGCTGGTGAGCTGTCAAACAGGCAGATCTCACCAGCGACCAGTGACCAGCCCCCAGCCAGCAGCGACGTGCAAGCGACGCTGCGCTTGCACGGAGCCGGCGTCTGGAAGCTGCGGACACTGGTAACTAAGGTAAACATCGGGTATGGCTACCCGATGTTTACATTAGTTACCAGCACACACCGCTTAGCTTAGCGCTGGCTCCTTGCTCTCCTAGCTACAGTACACATCGGGTTAATTAACCCGATGTGTAATGCAGCTACATGTGCAGAGAGCAGGGAGCCGCGCACACTGCTTAGCGCTGGCTCCTTGCTCTCCTAGCTACAGTACACATCGGGTTAATTAACCCGATGTGTACAGCAGCTACATGTGCAGAAAGCCGGAGCCGGCAGCACAGGCAGCGTGAGAGCTGCGGAGGCTGGTAACTAAGGTAAATATCGGGTAACCACCTTGGTTACCTGATGTTTATCTTAGTTACAGCTTACTGCAGCTGCCAGACGCCGGCTCCTGCTCCCTGCTCGCTTCATTTGTCGCTCTCTCGCTGTCACACACAGCGATCTGTGTGTCACAGTGGGAGAGCGCCTTTGAAGAAAACGAACCAGGGCTGTGTGTAACGAGCAGCGATCTCACAGCAGGGGCCAGATTGCTGCTCAGTGTCACACACAGCGAGATCGCTAATGAGGTCACTGCTGCGTCACAAAAAGCGTGACTCAGCAGCGATCTCGGCAGCGAGCTCGCTGTGTGTGAAGCACCCCTTAGTGCCTAGTGGGGTTGACGAAGAGCTCATCCCATCTGCTCCCTACCTAGGGCCGAAATCAGGGTCAGCCTAGGGTCAGGTATCAGACTCTGTGCATAGATCTAAGGTGGTGAGGGAACCCAGGGCCCAGCGGTATGCTTGGTCAGAGGTCACCATCTTCCCTTTTGCTAAACACAGGGTTTCCCTCTTGCCGTTCACTTAGTACTTCCCCGTACCTAATGTGACACTGTCTTTATATTATCCTGATTTTTAATTAAGGGATATTTTTGTTCAAATCAAAGTTTATTAGAATAGAAGAAGATAATCAAACAATTGCACAGCGCGCAGGCTGAGGGTATATATCCAAGCTAGCTGCTAAAAACACAACAGTTCTTTGACTACACCTGCGCCACTGGCGACCAAAAATAACAAGTACAATTCGTTGAAATAGGAAGAACAAGTTGAAAAAAAAGAGATAAAGAAGAGGAGGTGGAAGAAGAATTTAGAGACAGTAAAGACAACAGAAACGTGGGAAAGTAAGATGAAAGGGGAAGGGTACAAAGAGTTCCCACCCGAGTGGACGCGCCCTCCTACATCAAAACCACATTTTCAAGGCTAACCTTCTAGGTACAGAAATAAGAGAATGGAAAATTACCTACACACCTGCCCCCCCGTGAATCCATAGACCCATATCCGGTGAGTCCCTGAACATGATCCACGGGGCCCACGTAGCATCAACTTTGTCCTTGTTGCCGAGTGTCTGACCTATCAAGGTCTCCATCCTGAAGATCTCGTTGCACTCTGCTAGGAATTCATCCCGTGATGGGATTCTAGTTTGCTTCCAATATCTTGGAATTAGGTTTCTGGCAGCTGTTAAAAAATGTCTTAATAAACCTTTCCTAAACCCTGAAGCAGAAACATTCCCGAGGGACAGGAGAGCTAACTCTTTTGTGGGCCGGATCTGCCTCAAGGAGAGTTTATTGAGTAACTGAAAAATGCTCTCCCAGAATGATCTCACCGGGGGACATGACCACCAGATATGAGTGAGGGTTCCCCTCTCCTTTTGGCATCTCCAGCACACATCAGAGGCTGATGGAAAGGCAGCATGGATACTCACAGGACACCTATACCACCTAGATAGGATCTTGTAGCACCTTTCCTGTGATATCACATTCAGCGAAGTTTTACCAATAAAGAGAAGGATTTTGGTCCGCTCCTCAGCCGAGAATGACCTCCCCCACTCTCTCTCCCATTTCCCAAAGTACCCAGGCAAGCCGTCCCTCGCACCTCTGCATCTGAGAAACAAGTCATACAAGGTCGAAATGGTATGGCCTGGAGGATCCTTCTCTAGGCAAAGGGCCTCAAAGGGTGTGAGTGCCCTATAGATGTCTACCCTCCTAGCCACAGACACTATAAAACTTTTCAGCTGTTCGAAGAAGAACCACATATCTTGAGATTTGTTGATATCTGAAGAGTAATTATCTAGGGGTGTAATACCTGTGTCTGAGATAAAGTCACGAATAATAGGATGGTCACTCTTCCTTTTATGGAGGAATGTTGATCTATGGAAACCCGCCTGAAAATCTGAATTACTATGGACCGGTGTCAATGGGCCTGGAATGGAGGACAAGTCAAGATATTTATTACCTCGGGACATAAAATTCCGCAATTGCTTTGTGATAAAGGGTACTGTGATAGAGCTGGAGCTGGGTGGTGCTCTGGTCCAAATAACTACCTTCGGATCAACATCAGATTGCGCGCTTTCGGCTTCCACCCATCTTTTCATTTCACCTGAGTTAAATAGATCCAGAACGCACGTCCCTAAAGAGGCGTAGCTATACAAAAGGAGATTAGGGAGTCCAGTTCCTCCCATATCCCTTGATCTACTCAATATTTTGTGGGAAATACGTGGACGTTTATGTGCCCAGACAAATTTGGTTATGCTAGATTTCAGACGTGAGAAAAAAGAGGCCGGCAATACTAAGGGGATGGTTTGGAAGTAATAAAGCAGCTTCGGTAACAGGTCCATTTTGATCGCATTTATCCTCCCAAACCATGAAAGCTGGAGTTTGTTCCAGTTATTGAGGTCTAATTCTAACTTCCTGGAAATGTGGCGGTGATTTGATTTAAAGAGGTCAAGGGGATCTGCCGTCAGTTTAATTCCTAGGTATGTCAATGAATCCACCTGCCATTTGAAGGGGAGAGAGGCTTTGAGCTGAGTCACCAGCATTGGAGGAAGAGATATATTCAGTATTTCGGATTTATGAGTATTTATTTTAAAATTACTCAGAGATCCGAACCTCCGCAATTCAGCCATTATGTTGGGTAGACTAATGAGTGGAGAGGTAACGTACAGGAGCAGATCATCTGCGAATAAAGCTAATTTATGGTCCTGTTTGTGAAATGTAACCCCTTTAATTGATATATTGCTCCTCAATGCCACCGCCAGATGTTCCATGGTCAGAATATATAATAATGGGGAAAGGGGGCACCCTTGTCTTGTTCCATTACATATTGTAAAGGAATCTGAGAGGGAGCCATTTATTTTGATTTGTGCTGTGGGCGAAGAGTAGAGTGCTGTAACTCTGTTCATCATGTGCTCTCCCAACCCTATGTTTTTAAGGACCTGAAACATGAAACCCCAGTGCACCCTGTCAAACGCCTTCTCTGCATCTACCGACAGGATGCACATGGGGATCCTGTGACGTCTTGCGCCGTCAATCAGGGAGATGGTCCTCAGGGTGTTGTCCCTGGCTTCTCTTCTGGGCACGAAACCCACCTGGTCTGGATTTACCAGTCTGGGAAGAAGGTCTCGTAACCTATTTGATATCATTTTAGAATAAAGCTTGATATCTAGATTTATGAGCGAGATCGGTCTATAGTTGCAGCAAAGAGATGCGTCCTTCCCTGGTTTTGGTATAACTGTGATGTGGGCCATCAACGCCTGGGGAGGGAACGCACCCCCTGCAGATATATATCTACAGACCGATAGGAACAGAGGATTTAGAAGTTCTGAAAATTGTTTATAGAAACCCGCTGAGAACCCGTCTGGACCTGGGCTTTTCCCTGACTTCAAATCTGAGACTACCGCATTGACCTCCTCCAGGGAGAAGTCCTCTTCCAGCTCCAGTAAGGTATCATTTGAAATGGAAGGGAGATTATGGGATTTCAGGTAAGCTTTAACATCATCTTGAGTCCCATATGTCGCTATGTGTCCCGATTGTCCCCTAATATCATAAAGCGCCTTGTAGTATGTGCGGAAGCCTGCTAAAATGTCCTGGTTGCTATGCAAATGACCATCACTTCCTGGGTCTTTTATGAAAGGGATGTAAGTATTCATGGAGCGGGGATGGAGGGCCCTTGCAAGAAGCTTCCCACTTCTATTTCCCAGTTGATAAAAGCGGCTTTTGAGACGTTCTCTTAAGCCCCTGGATTTCTGGTCTAATACCTCTAGTAATTTATGTCTGGTTGTAGAGAGTTGTGCGTAGGTTGTAGGAGATGAGTCCCGTTTGTGTTTGCTTTCTAGTGAGGCAATCTGGTTAGATAACTGCGTTATTTCAATGGCTCTTTCTTTTTTCAGGCGGGTACCATGTGAGATCAAAATGCCCCTTAATACACATTTCAGTGATTCCCACTGGATTGCAGGAGAAGTGGTATCACATTCATGATCTCTAATAAAGTTATGAATTGACTGGGTAAGGTCCGCTTTGCATAACTGATCCTGTAATAGGTTTTCATTCAGTCGCCAGGTGAAATTTGATTTGACACGAGGCCCTAACTGAATCGATAAGTAAATGGGAGCGTGGTCTGACCATATTATATTACCTATGGTCGCTTCTACTGTCATGTCTAGGAGGGCATGAGAAATGTGGAAGGAGTCAATTCTGCTATAGACAGAATGGACCGAGGAATAGAAGCTGTAATCTTTGGTGTCCGGATGAAGAATCCTCCATATGTCCACCAATCTCAGACCATGCATGTGCTTTTTGACCCTTTGTATGACTGAGGCCGGATAGGACGACTTACCCGAGGACACATCGAGGGCCGGGTTCATTGGTAGATTAAAATCGCCTCCTAATATCACCGGAGAGGAGTCCGCAAAATCTTCCAGAATTTTCCTCCCGTCTGCACAGAATCTGTCCTGCCCCTGGTTAGGAAAGTACATGTTAGCAATAACAAAGATATTGGTTTTCCAAGAAAGCTTTAAGAAAATATATCTTCCCTTGGGGTCGATACAGGAGTCTAACACCTCTGGTATGAAGGACCTATGAAATGCCACGGAAACCCCCTTAGACTTAGCATCAGGATTCGAGCTATGGTGCCAAATCTGGTAGTAAGCCGAGGAACACTTAGGAATTGCATCTGACCTAAAGTGAGTTTCCTGAAGCATCAAGATGGCCACCCGTTGCTTATGACAGGAATATGCTATCTGTTTTCTTTTTTCAGGGACATTCAAACCTTTAACGTTGAAGGAGCAAAACTTGACACTATCCATAATGCAGGTCAGCTGGAAGCATGATGTGGTATCTGGGGGCTGGTCCAGTCAGGTGAGAGGGAAGGATAGAGAAGAAAGAAAGACAGAGAAAAGAAAGAGCAAGGTTTAGGTCAAAGGACCTAAAAGGTGGGTAAGGAACCCTAGTATTAAGTGGTGCAAAATTTCCATGGCAATGGATTGCCATTTGCACTAAGGGGGGTTAGAGGAAGCCAAGAACGGCAGCGAGTCCGTCCCTTACCCCCCGCCTCTAATACAATATGATATATCATTATAAAGCGCACTAACTATATGCTCCCGCTAAAACTTTATCATCTAAAGAAAAGTAAACATCATAACAGGCTATTATTCTAGGCATTGACCCCAATCAACATTCCCGGTAGGTGAGCAAAGTGTTCAGATCAGGGACAAGATTCTAGTAATTGTAAAAAAACAAGAAAATCACATGGGTCTCCCGGGCTTATTTCTCAAAAGGCCCAAATCTTCGCCTCTAGACGGTCCAGCCCCACAGGGTCCAGTCAGTAAAGGCTAGGGGAAGACACTCCCAACCAGGTCCACCAGGTGGAGGGTCCAAGTGGATGTATAACACAAACAGTTTACTGCTTCCTCCTATGAGGTTTAAGTAGTACTTGACCCAATGTCAGAACCTCTGATAACACCTGTGAAATAACACAATGCTAGTCTGGAAAGAAGCAATATTAGGTGACAGGAGAAAGACTTTCAACAAATCACAGTAACTTGCAACGATGCCTTTGATGCAGTTTCATGGTAAGGCCCTCCCCTGTGGCTCCAGGGATAATTGGCTATCATGCCGGAAGGGCCCATGAAGGTTATCCCCAGTAGGAAACAGGGGTGCTACACAGGACCGCTACCCTGTCGGATTGCTCTTGTCAGGACCTCTTTGTCTCCCATGGCGACGGACTGGCTGCCATACTGGGGGTTCCACAGGGAGTTGGGGGCCTGAGGGCCAATCCGGCAGTGCTACCATAGGAAGCTCGAAAGTCCCCAAGAACTTAGCCAGATCTCCGAGTTTGCGAAAGATTGCTGATTTCCCATCCTTATGCGCTGTCAGCTGGAAGGGGAAACCCCATCTATATGGAATGTTTCTGTCCTGGAGGTGTTGGAGCAGGGGTTTTAATGCTCTTCGCAGCTGCAGAGTGCGTCTAGCCAGATCCGGTAATATCTGGACCTGGGACCCCTGGTAGTTGATGGATCCTGCCTGCCGCACCGCGGACATGATGGAGTCCTTTACCTTATAAAAGTGGACTCTACATATTATGTCCCTTGGACGTGAATCTGGAGGGGATTTGGGACCCAGGGCCCTATGTATGCGGTCTAACTCAATCGGCCCAGAGCTTTGTTCTCCCAGAATTTGAGCAAAGAGCTTCTGTGCCATGGCCTCCAGTTCAGGCGTGCCAATACTTTCAGGGATGCCACGGATACGGACATTATTTCGCCGATTGCGGTTCTCTAAGTCCTCTTGCCCTGAAGTGAGCTCATCAATCTTTGCTGAGTGGCTAAGTAATATTTTCCTTTGTAGGGACAACTCAGCAGTGATGGCTTCCTGGGACTTCTCCACTTCCTCTACCCTGTATGTGAATTCAGATTTCAGTGCCTGCAGCTCTTTCTTATAAGTATTCTCAAGCCTGCTAGCAAATCTGTCCAAATCTTTTTTTGTAGGCAAAGCCTTGATAGATTTACTTATCTCATGTAGATTAGGCAGATCTCCCTCATTGTCCTCCTCGCTGGAGAAGTCCTGCTGTGATTTCCCCAGCTCCTGCTGTGTCTGTGTTTGACTTTCCCGGGGCTGTGAGTTTTCCATGAGGGAGGCAGACGCCATCATTGATCTAGTGTTCCTGACGGCTGCTGAGGTTCTCTGGCTGAGGAAATGATCCATGCTGCTCACTGTCTCCTTTATCTCACCTCGGTGTCCGGTGACTTTCCTGGATCTGCCCATAAGCAGGGAGATGTTAATGTGCTCTAATAGAGGCTAATGGGGGAAGTTCAGGACAGAGCTCCCAGCAAGTGCAGCTCACTCGGCCATCAGCAAGCCACGCCCCCCCAAGGGATATTTTTAATTAATGGGTAAACACTTAGTGACAGAATCCTATAAAATTCACAAATCCCCAGCATAGGTATCATAAATGTTACTTGCTCTCCACCAAGAGATAGACCACTTTCAGTTCTGGTCTCTTCTACACCCATAATCTAAACTGTAATAAAGGTTTGTGGGCAGAGATGAGCGAATCTAAATAGTAAAGTTCGGTGTTTGAACCAAATACAGACTTTATCAAAAAAATCAGTGTTAGAGTTCGGAGTTCGGGTACTTTATGTATCCTAACCACTCGATCTAGCATCAGTGTGCTCGGGTACACTCAGTGCTCGGCCCAGTGTGATCCGCTTGCAGTGTGAAAGGCTTTCACAGGGAGGTAAAAACATCATTATAGGATGTATTGTGTACAAGGAAAAAACTCTGTCCTCCCTCCCAAGATACTAAATGATCTGTTTATGGCCGGTTGCATCTGGGCAGAGACCCGAACTGCCCAATCAGTGACTTCCAACAAGGTTCAGGACAAGTCCGGTTCCCGATTTGAACTTTATCTAAAGTCTGACTGAAAAAGCTGAACCCGAACTTCAAAGGCTAGGTTCGCACACTGCGTGTTTTTGACGCTGTGTTTTTGTGCGTTTTTGGCCGCTAAAAACGCACAAAAACACACCTGCGTCGAAAAAACGCATCAAAAAACGCATGCGTTTTTGCCGCGATTTGGTGCGTTTTGGCTGCATTTTGCTGCGTTTTTGATCTCTGCGTTTTGCTGCGTTTTTTATCAGTGAACAAAAAAAAAAGGTCTGATGTCATTTCCTTCTTCAATGTGTTTTTCATTCTCCACTAGTGTATGCAGAAGAGCAGACAGCTGCAGAACTACAAGGCTCAGCATGCTCCATCCAGGACTGAATGCTTGAGGGAGAGTCAGGGGAAGCAGACCTACAAGGCTCAGCATCCTCCATCCAATAGTGTATGCAGGAGAGCAGACAGCAGATGTCGAACTACAAGGCTCAGCATCCTCCTTCCAGGACTGTATGCAGGATTTCTTTGCCCCCCCAAACAAAAAAAATGACGTGGGCTTCGCCATATTTTTGTATGCTAGCCGGGTGCAGCAGGCAGGTACGGGCTGCCCCCAACCCCCAGCTGCCTATTTGTACCCGGCTGGGAACCAAAAATATAGGGAAGCCCTTTTTTTTAAATTATTTCATGAATTTCATGAAATAATTTAAAAAAAAAAATGACGTGGGCTTCGCCATATTTTTGTATGCTAGCCGGGTACAGCAGGCAGGTACGGGCTGCCCCCAACCCCCAGCTGCCTATTTGTACCCGGCTGGGAACCAAAAATATAGGGAAGCCCTTTTTTTTAAATTATTTCATGAATTTCATGAAATAATTTTAAAAAAAAAATGACGTGGGCTTCGCCATATTTTTGTATGCTAGCCGGGTACAGCAGGCAGGTACGGGCTGCCCCCAACCCCCAGCTGCCTATTTGTACCCGGCTGGGAACCAAAAATATAGGGAAGCCCTTTTTTTTAAATTATTTCATGAATTTCATGAAATAATTTTAAAAACAAAATGACGTGGGCTTCGCCATATTTTTGTATGCTAGCCGGGTACAGCAGGCAGGTACGGGCTGCCCCCAACCCCCAGCTGCCTATTTGTACCCGGCTGGGAACCAAAAATATAGGGAAGCCCTTTTTTTTTAAATTATTTCATGAATTTCATGAAATAATTTAAAAAAAAAATGACGTGGGCTTCGCCATATTTTTGTATGCTAGCCGGGTGCAGCAGGCAGGTACGGGCTGCCCCCAACCCCCAGCTGCCTATTTGTACCCGGCTGGGAACCAAAAATATAGGGAAGCCCTTTTTTTTAAATTATTTCATGAATTTCATGAAATAATTTTAAAAAAAAAATGACGTGGGCTTCGCCATATTTTTGTATGCTAGCCGGGTACAGCAGGCAGGTACGGGCTGCCCCCAACCCCCAGCTGCCTATTTGTACCCGGCTGGGAACCAAAAATATAGGGAAGCCCTTTTTTTTAAATTATTTCATGAATTTCATGAAATAATTTTAAAAAAAAAATGACGTGGGCTTCGCCATATTTTTGTATGCTAGCCGGGTACAGCAGGCAGGTACGGGCTGCCCCCAACCCCCAGCTGCCTATTTGTACCCGGCTGGGAACCAAAAATATAGGGAAGCCCTTTTTTTTAAATTATTTCATGAATTTCATGAAATAATTTTAAAAACAAAATGACGTGGGCTTCGCCATATTTTTGTATGCTAGCCGGGTACAGCAGGCAGGTACGGGCTGCCCCCAACCCCCAGCTGCCTATTTGTACCCGGCTGGGAACCAAAAATATAGGGAAGCCCTTTTTTTTTAAATTATTTCATGAATTTCATGAAATAATTTAAAAAAAAAATGACGTGAGTTTCGCCCAATTTTTGAGTCCAGCCGGGTACAACTAGGCAGCTGGGGATCGGAATCCACAGTGCAGGGTGACCATTCTTTCTGGGCACCCCCGCTGTGAATTGCAGTCCCGCAGCCACCCCAGAAAATGGCGCTTTCATAGAAGCGCCATCTTCTGGCGCTGTATCCAACTCTTCCAGCTGCCCTGATGCCGGGTGGCTCGCTGGGTAATAATGGGGTTAGGGCTAGCTGTATAGCTGGCCCTAAGCCCGAAATTCATGGTGTCACGCCAATATTAGACATGGCCACCATGAATTTCTAGTAAAGATAAAAAAAAAACACAACACACAGAAAAATATTTTTATTAGAAATAAAACACAACACAATTAGTGACTCCATCTTTATTGAAATAAAACACCCCCCTCCGCAGTAATCCTGGGTCAGGGTCCCGCGCCGTCCAATCCGGATCCAATATCATCTGATCGGTTTGCTGGAAGGCAAAGCGATCAGATGACGTGTCAGGTTCTAGGGGCTGAAACCCATCACACATCAGCTGATTGTATAAAAGCCGATTATACAATCAGCTGATGCATCGGTGCAAAAAAAAGAAAAAAAAAATAATACTCACTTATGTGCTGATTACCGTCAGCTCCTGGAGCGATGGGGCGGGAGTCTGATCCTGTCCCATCGCTGCAGGAGCTGCCGGTAATCAGGGATGAAGTCTCCTGACGCATCCGCTGATACCGGCTGGGCGCCCGCGTCACCGCGATACTTACGATCAGCTGATGCGTCAGGTGACTGCATCAGGTGATCCATCGCCAGGTCCTGTATCCATCGGAGGTTTCCCGGCCGTCTGCACACAGCCGGAGCGGGGGTGGCGATACCGTGAGAGGAGATGGGAGCTGGCATGGCACCGGGAGTCTGCAGACAGGTGAGTATAACTTTTTTTTTTTTTTCTACTGTTAACTTTTGTTTTCGCAGCCGCTTCCACCTCCTGCCTGTACATGGCGCCGCACGGCAGCATACATGCACAGGACTGGAGGTGGACGCGGCGGTGACGGTACCGGGAGGATTCACGCTTCTGTATATACTGACAGAAGGAATCCTCTTCCTGTACACGTCACTTTACTACCCACCTCCTGCGTTTATAGCTGCGTTTTTGGTCTTAGAAACGCACCAAAACGCAGCTATTTGCGTTTCTCATTGCGCCTTTCAACATCCCATTGAACTCAATGGATGAAAAGCGCAGTGAAAAACGCGGGAATAATTGACATGCTGCGTTTTTGTGGCACCACAAAAACGCAGCTGAAAAAAAACAGATGTGTGCGGACAGCAAAAATGAAAACTCATAGACTTTGCTGGGGAAGCAAAGTCATGCAGTTTTGAGGCCAAAAACGCACCCGAAAAACGCGCAAAAACGCCGCGAAAAACGCACTGTGCGCACATAGCCAAAGGGTGCACTTATCTCTATTTGTGGGTAGCCTCACAAAAAAAAATAATCCCTTGGCTATCAGACAGATACAATCCTTTTGTTCTTTTATTACAACAATTATCCTTTGTTAAAGGGGCCACTCCTGATTCATGAAGTGGTGCATGACTCTCCATGAAACTGGAGCATTTGACGAGTGGCATGTTCCTCCTTGTACCATGCTAGAAATACAATGTATTATTCCCATCAGGGACTGGAGTGAGATTTCTGGCATAGGGAACGCCACAGCTCGTCATGAATTAAACCCTTCACCCCTAAGGCCACTAAAACACCCTAATGACTGGGCTATTTTTTGCAATTACGACCAGTGTCACTTTGACAGGTTATAACTGTGGAACGCTTCAACAGATCCTGGCGATTCTGACATTGTTTTTTTCGTGACATATTGAACTTCATGTCAGTGGTAAATTTAGGCCAATATTTTTTGCGTTTATTTGTGAAAATTTCTGAGATATTGCGAAAATTTTGCAATTTTCAAAGTTTGAAAATGTATGCCTATAAATCTGAGAGATATGTCACACAAAATAATAATTTTAATTAATAATTTTTCCAACAAAATTTACAAAATCTTTTTTTTTTTTTAGGGACCACATCACACCTGAGGTGACTTTGAGGCGCCGAGGTGACAGAAAATACCCAAAAGTGACCCCATTCTAAAAACTGCACCCCTCACACTGCTCAAAATTACATCCAAGAAGTTTATTAACCCTTCAGGTGTTTCACGGGAACCAAAGCAATGTGGAAGGAAAAAAGGAAAATGTTACTTTTTAACACAAAAATGTTACTCTAGCCATAACATTTTGTATTTTTACAAAGGAGAAAAGACAAAATGCACCATACAATTTATTGTGCAATTTCTCCTGAGTACGCTGATACCTCATATGTGGTAAAAATCAATTGTTTGGGCGCACAGCGGAGCGAAGGCACACCATTCGAATTTGAGCGCAAAATTAGCTGGACTCATTAGCGGATGCCATGTCGGGCTTGGAGACCCCTTGAGGTGCTTAAACAATGGAGCTCCCCCATAAGTGACCCATTTTGGAAACTAGAGCCCTCAAATATTTTTTCTAGATGTTTGGTGAGCACTTTGAACACTTGGGGGCTTCACAGAAGTTGATAACGTTGAGCCGTGAAAATAAACATTTTTTTTTTTTACCACAGAACTATTTCTTCAATTAGGTACCTTTTTTTTCCACAAGGGTATCAGGAAAAAATCCACCATAAAATGTATCGTGCATTTTTTCCTGATTACGACGATACCTCATATGTGGTGGAAAGTAATTGTTTGGGCGCATGGCGGGGCTCAGAAGATTAGGAGTTCCATTTGACAACAAAATTGGTTGGAATCATTAGCTGACGTAATATTGCATTTGGAGACCCCCTGAGGTGCCTAAACAATGGAGCTCCCCCACAAGTGACCCCATTTTGGAAACTAGACCCCTCAAGGAATTTATCTAGATGTTTAGTGAGGCCCAAGGGGCTTCACAGAAGTTGATAATGTTGACCCACGAATACAATTTATTTTTTTTTACCACAAAACTGTTAGGCTATGTCCGCACGTTGCTTTTTACCTGCTTTTTTGCTACTTTTTCAACTGCAGCGTTTAATGCCAAAATGGTTGTGTTCTGCTTTTCAAGCAAAGTCTATGGGAATTTGGGTTTCTTGTCCGCACTATGCAGTTCAAACTGCAGCCTTTTTGTTGCAGAACTTTGGTCAAAATCTCAGCTTTGCAGTGCAAAACCCAAATGGCAAAAACAATTGACATGTCAATTGTGGTGGAAAGTAATTGTTTGGGTGCATAGCGGGGCTCATAAGAGACGGAGCACCATTTGACAGCAAAATTGGTTGGAATCATTAGCAGACACCATGTCACGTTTGGAGAGCCCCTATGGTGCCTAAACAGTGGTGCTCCCCCACAAATTACCCCATTTTGGAACTAGACCCGTCAAGGAATTTATCTAGATGTTTGGTGAGCCCCTTGTACCCCCAGAGGCTCCACAGAAGTTGATAACGTTGAACCGTGAAAATTATTTATTTTTTTTTACCACAAAATTTGTGCTTCAACCAGGAAGCTTTTTTTTTTACAACGATATCAGGAAAAACTGCACCATAAAAAGTGTTGTGCAATTTTTCCTGAGTACGCAGATACCCCATATGTGATGGAAAGTAATTGTTTGGACGCATGGCAGGGCTCAGAAGAGAAGGAGCGCCATTCAACTTTTCAAACGCACAGATGCCGCGCTTCACTGATCGGCCGCTGCAGGACGCACAGTCGGATGAGAGACAAAAAGCGTCGGGGATACGGAAAAAAAGTCACACCAAAAATTGGCTGATCCGTTATGTGCATCCCTGATCAGCGCTCGGCTGCTGCAGGATGCACACACGGATGAGATGCAAAAAAACGACGCAAGCTACAGACAAAAAAAAAAAGTCCTGCCGAAAATTGACCACGGATGCAGATACGCTATCTGCATCACTGATCAGCGCTCGGCGGGTCGCACAGAGAAATGTGATGTAAAATGGACAGAGGATACAAAAAAAAAAAAATAATAATTATAGAAGAACTGCAGGAGGAATAGAAGGAAGAAAGTGGACAGCTTCTTATAGGAGCAGCAGGCAAGCAGTTGGACAGCTCATCAGAAGACCCAGGAAGGACCCAGGAAGGACCCATCGATGGAGGCAGATATGATCTGGCCAGTGCAGACCTTGGACGACCCGGTGGAGGCAGGTAGGGGACGTCGGAGGGAGAGCAGATGGAGAGGGGGGAGATCGGAGAAGCAGAGGCAGAATGGGAGCAGAGTAGATCACGGCGGGGGGCAGATCACGGCAGGGGGCACATCAGCAGCAGGGGGCACTTCAGTAGGGAGCAGATCGCAGCAGGGGGCACATCGTGGCAGGGGGCACAGCAGCAGGGAGCAGATCGCGGCAGGGGGAACATCAGCAGGGGGCAGATCGCAGCAGGGGGCACATCAGCAGGGGGCAGATCGCGGCAGGGGGCACATCAGCAGAGAGCAGATCGCGGCAGGGGGCACATCAGCAGGGGGCAGATCGCGGCAGGGGGCACATCAGCAGGGAGCAGATCGCGGCAGGGGGCAGATCGAGGCAGGGGGCAGGGACATCACAGAAGCACACAGTGGGCGATCACAAGAGCACACAGGAACCATCAGGGGGAGCGCGCAATACTCACGTGGAGCAGGAGCGTCGGCGCAGCGGTGGCGGCAGCAGCGTCGGCGTGGTATTACAAGTACCAGCCGGTGCACGCTGCAGACATGTTGGGGGAGGGCTTCCTAGACCAACAGAAGCCTGGGGAGGGAGGTCACCTCCAGATCAGACCGCCCCACTGCACGCTCATTGGAGCGATTGCGCGTCATAGCACGATCGCTCCAATCAGTGCTGCAGGGGTTGGGGGGTGCCATGTTTGAGCTTCAGCTATGATGTGCTGCAGCACCTCATAGCAGGATCTCGCAGTATCGCACTGGTTCAGGCATTGTTTTAGCCAAAACCAGTGCGAACGATGTGGTCGGCAGTTCAGATTTAAACAGCCAATCACAACGATCGTTGATGGGGGTGGCGATGCCACCCCTCCTGGGGTCAAGCAAAGGTCTCCTGCTGTAAGAAACAGCAGGGGACATCATTTGAAAGCCATTGCTATGGCCACGGCAATCAAATGAATTCTAGGCAGTAAAGTTACGTCCCTGGTCGTTAAGTCACGTAAAAATAGGACAGAACTCTACCCACGGTCGTGAAGGGGTTAAAGTAGCTCTGCTGTCACACACCCGTCCCGCCCAAGCTCTGTCAATTTTGGAGTGAAAATGCCAAAAGCCACCAAATATTGATGTGACGCCCTGGACCCCCAGGGGTCACAGTACACTAACATCACACACACACACCCTCCTGGGTAGGTGACACCAGTCAATCAAATCCTTGTTGCCACCCTCCAGGCTTGATGTCCACACCAGGTGGTGCGGAGCAACCTGGTTGACCCCGCCCACCAAGCAGTTCACAGGCCTGGAGGCGGGAAAAAGCAGTAGTTATAATGAGGAGTTCATGTTAGGCAGTGGAAGTGAGAGGAGTGAAAACTGTTGGTGTCTGGGTTGGAGCCCAGGCATGTTCAGCAAGGTCGGCAGACGGTGGTGGCCATCTGCAGGAGTTGGTGTAGGTCAGCGGAACCGTAGGACCGGGGTCGGGCGGTGGCCCGCCTGTACCGAACCGTGGAGCAGATTGAAGCCAAGCACCAGGGCAGGGTACTCAGACCCCAACCAGGTCAAATGATCTGATTGCGGTCTGGACCTCGGGTTCATTCCCACCTAAGTCCCGTCAGAAGGCAACAGCCCAACCCGTCCGGATAAGTGCCACTGCCAAGGGCCAGAGATCCAAGGGCCAGCGCCTGCGGGCAAAGGGGCTCTCCCGACACGTACACGCCGGGGAGCGGACTACCCGTGGGAAGCCATAGGAGTCAAATACACTTACACAGGTGCAGGAAAACGACAGCCACTATCAACCCGTCCGGGGAGAGTGAGAACACCGCAGCCGGCTGTGGGCCCCGTCCATCCAGCCGTTTGGTTTACCAGAGACTCTGTCTTTCTGTGTCTGAGTGAGTACCACCCGGCACCGCGCTGCACCGCAACGTTGCAACCACGCCCACGCTGCCTCCCCGCCTCGGCACCTGCACCTATATTTCCTCTCCAAGCTCCCGAACCGGGGCCCCGGGACCAACACCTTAGCTGCTCCCCGCCATCGCTCCCAGGATCCCCCGTCACCAGCAGCGGTGGTGTCCATTATCACCACAAACCCGTGGGTGGCGTCACGACCGACATCCCCAAAAACATCCACCAAAAGAAACCTCCCCTTTTCACTCGTGGGCGAGGAGGCGCTGCTCGAGCCCCCGGGTCCGGCCCCATGCTCGAGCCACCGAGGAGCAGAAGCACCGGACCCGAGCATCAGCGATTCCAGGCGAGCGGCGTTCCCAACCCCTCCGCCCGCGACATTGACACATCTTTCCGAATTTTGAGACTTTTCAGAGCTTTTGTGACAATTTTTTTGGCATAGAAGCTTTGATGATTTGTGCCCAGAGCGTCTTAACTTCCACATATCTAGGATGCAGTGTGATTCAATTCTCCCCTCACTATTTTTGTGTGAAATGCCTACAGGTCTGCGCCAACTCTAGAGGTTCTGAGGCAAAATCATCACATCTAGACAATAGAGAAAGCTAGGCATGAAGAATATATATTTTACAAGCATTTATTGACAAAACAACAAGATTTGAAATGCAATTATATACAATGTGATATACTTCAGAGTTCCTATCTCCAATCTGGGGCTGCTCTTTTTAGTAAATAAAGCAGTGGGAAACCTGAGATTAGTGAATTATCTAAATATAATCCAGTATCAAAACTATTAAAAAATATTCTTAGAGGCTTTCAAAAGGGCTAACAGTGTGCCAGCTAAAAAAGAAAATGAATATTCACTGTTCCCCACGCCATAATCCCGCCCACCTCTAGGCAATGAAGCCAGCGCCAACCAAGAGTTGGGCGGTATTATAAGCGTGAGGAGCAGTGAATATTCATTCTCTTTAATATTGGGTACATATGATCACCCAGCCGTCGGCTTATTGCTGTGGCTGTGCGATCACGTGTGTCTATTAGAGAATGAATATTCACTGCTCCCCAAGCCCATAATCCCAGCTGTGGGGAGCAGTGAATATTCTGGCAGCTTACTTCTGCGTGTAACTGGGGCCACATGGCAGTAATGTCATGCGCTGCGCCGCTTATATGCTAAAGTCACTTGCCAGCATCAGAAGAGAACACCGTTCACCGGGAGAGCGGAGGGCTGGTGAGTATAATCATTTATTTTTTTTATGTGTGCAGCGTGATTGGGAAATATATACAAGAATGGGCCCGAGATGAGGGCCATATATACAAGTATGGGGACATATATACTAGGACAAGAGCCATACTGTATATACCAGGATGGGGATCATATATACTACTATGGGATAAAGATGGGCAAAATATATACCAGGATGAAAAACATATATATAAGTATGAGAGACACATATACCTGGAAGGGGCCCAGTATGGGGGACATTAGTACAGAATTGGGGGATTTTATCCCCGTAACAGTGTTAGCAGCAGATCCTACCCATGACAGTGCTTTATGACCACATTTTTTTGCATTATTTTTTTCCCTATATTCCGCCTTCAAAATATAGGTGTGTTTTATGGTCCAAAAAATACAATAATTTCGAAAAAGAAAGAAAATGGTTCTTTCCCTCACAAATTCTTACTTAAGGAACTATAGCCGATTTTAGGAAAAAAACCCTTTAAAATTATGGAACCATCATGATGGCTTCTCCCGTGTGACTCATCTGACAACAGGTCCTGATTAATGATAAAATACATTTGGCAAATTCTGAAAGCTAGAATGGCTGCTCCACTGTTGGTTTTCTGATTTGGGCAAGACTTGATTTACCAGTTAAACATTTCAATTCTACACAACATGAAAAAGGTTCCTTCCCTGTGCGGCTTCTTCACATGTTTAACAAGATCTGATTTCTGAGAACTACAATTTACACATTCAGAACATAAAAATGGTTTATGTTGAGTGATTTTTTTGATGGTGAACAAGACCTGATTTCCTAGTAAAACATTTATCACATTCTGAACATGAAAATGGCTTCTCCCCTGTGTGACATCTTTGATGCGCAACAAGTTCTGATTTTCGAATAAAAGATTTCCTACACTCTGAACATGAAAATGGCTTCTCCCCTGTGTGACATCTTTGATGCACAACAAGTTGTGATTTCCAATTAAAACATTTCCCACACTCTGAACATGAAAATGGCTTCTTCCCTGTGTGACATCTTTGATGCACAATAAGTTCTGATTTCCAATTAAAACATTTCCCACACTCTGAACATGAAAATGGCTTCTCCCCTGTGTGAATTCTTTGATGCTCAATAAGTTCTAATTTCCAAATAAAACATTTCCCACATTCTGAACATGAAAATGGTTTCTCCCTTGTGTGATATTTTTGATGGTTAGCAAAGATTATTTTCTGAGTAAAACATTTTCCACATTCTGGGCATGAGAATGGCTTCTCCCTTGTAGTAGCCGTTTCATGTTCCACATCCCATCTGGAACTTTTAGTTTGCTTACAATTCTGTGATAAATCGGAATTTTGGACTTGTTTGAAAAGATCTGATGATAAAGCTTTCCAAGGAAGAGCTGGAGGTATATCTGGGACAACAGCATGCTCTTCATATGTATCATGTGTGATACTTTCATCATCTGTTTTAAATTCTGAAGATAATAGATTTCCATCTGAACTCCCAATACAGTCATCTGCTAAAAATAAACACAATATTATTATTTTTTAATGATATCTTGAAAGTACATTTTTTTTTTAAAACCATAACATCAAAAACTAAATTAGGAAAAAAATGTATTCTGAATCTGTTGTCCAATTTCGACATCTAAAGGGCGCTTTACACGCCACGTGAAAGCACCCACCCCCGCCGTTTGTGCATCACGGGCAAACCGCTGCCCCTGGCGCACAATATCGCTAGGAGCAGTCACACATACTTACCTTCCTAGTGACATCGCTGTGGCCGGCGAACAGCCTCTTTTCTAAGGGGGCGGTTCGTGCGGCATCACAGCGACATCACACGGCAGGCGTCCAATAGAACCGGAGGGGCGGAGAGCAGCCGCATGGAAGTCACGCCCACCTCGTTGCCGGAGGATGCAGGTACGGTGTTCGTCGTTCCTGGGTGTCACATGTAGCGATGTGTGCTGCCTCAGGAACGACGAATAACCTGCGTCCAGAACAAATAACATTTGGGAAATGGACGACGGGTCAACAATCAACGATTTGGTGAGTATTTTGCATCGTTAGCAGTCTCTCGTACGTGTCACACGCAACGATGTCGCTAACGAGGCCGGATGTGCATCACGAATTCCGTGACCTCAACGACATCTCATTAGCGATGTCGTTGCATCTAACGGGGCCTTAAGCGTTACATCTTTGTTAATTTGAATCTCCCATTACTAGCACCAGTTCTCTGGAATGTGCTACAGGAAATAATCTGATTGATTGTCACAATGTGACTGCAAGATGAGGGACACGGGGCTCCTATACTGTCCATCATGCTAGGGGACCCTAAGCTATTCCTAACCTCTGGATTACCCCTGAAGATGGAGATGCCGAAGTCCCATGCCTTACTATTCTCCTGACCAAATCTAATCTGTTATCCCCCGCGGAAGGAAGGTAACCTATAGCTTGCATTAATGAAATAGTCCAGCTAGCATATACAGAAGGGGAGTGATAGATACTTTCTCCTCTACAGTATGTGATCAAAGACATTAACAAGCAACCCAGCAGAGAATAACTCTTGCTAGCCTGCCCAAGCTTGTTTCGACGCCTGCATCTCCTTGCACTGCTCACAGACATCAGAGCAGTTAACAAGCAGAGTACAAGGATCTATAATTTCTACAGATTCAGATATTACCATGACAGTTGGCAAAACTTGCAAAAATCTCCTTGTAACATTGATCCACAACATAGACAATTTCAAAGAGATTTTTTTTCAAAGACGAACATTAGGCCTGTTTCACACGTCAGTAAAAAAAACAGACGTTCTTTACTAACGTGTAAAAAACGCCTATGCGGTTGTCCATGTGCAATCCGTGATACGTGATCCGTACTCCGTGATTGCACATGGACATAACTCACCTGTCACGTTCCTGTTGTTCATGGTGCTGAACTCCTCGGCTCTGCAGCATCCGCTCACCGCTCTCTGCAGCTTCTTCCAGGTCGGCTCTGGCTGCATTCATGAATATGCATGAGCCAGCCAGGAAGCTGCAGAGAACAGGCTGCACAGAACGTCGCTGGAAAGGTGAGTTGAAAAAGTTTTTTATTTTATATGTAAATTTTTTTTCTGGTACGTGTTTCATGGACCACATCATAGTGTGGTTCGTGGGAAATCAGTAACGCCAGAAATAAACGGACTTGTGTCCGTGCGGCAATCACGCGTGTACGCTGCACGGAAACACTGTCAGTGAAAAAAAAAAAAAAAAAAATCACTGATTTGTGAGCAGACCCATTGATTATAATGGGTCTGCATAGGTCAGTGATTCTGGTACGTATAAAAAAAAAAAAAAAAAAAAAAAGCACAAACGTACAAGAATTACTGACATCTGAAACAGGTCTCAAATAGTTTAACTTTATAAAAATTAATTCATATTTAACGGGGTATTCTGGGACTATAACGTTGATGGCCTATCCTTACGCTTTGTAACCAAAGCAGGTAGCAGGGTCTTGCGGTCTGTGCAGACAAACATTGAGGCTCCAATTCATCAAGACCAGCGATGGACACTGACAAATGACGTCAGGGACTGGAGTGAGATTTCTGGCATAGGGAACGCCGCAGTTTGTTATGAATTAGAGAAGCGGTGGCATCACACTCTTTTTCTGGCCAAGCTCTGCCCATATTGGCAAAGCTGGTTAAAATTTGCGTGAACAAGCTTTTGGTCACATGACGTGATGTCAAAAAGGTCCTTAAGCAGTCCTATAATTGGCATATAAACACTGGGGCAGCTAGGAAAATGGGGGCTTGTGAGATTGTCGTTTGCTCTCCCTTTCCCCTAATACTAGTTCTGCATGCCAGCCTGTGTCCTGTTCAGTTCATTTAGACTCCTGCAATTAAGAGACCTTTGGTTACATCATGTCACATGACTTTGAACTCATCAAAGGTCCTTAAACAATCAACCTTAGAATACAACTGATTGGGTCCCTAAGAGACTGGGGTTCCTGAGAAATTGCGCAGTTGGACTCCTCCCAACACTGGCCCTGACTGTAACTAGGGCTTATTTATGGAGTAGGGCTTATATTTCAAACATTGTCTAAAAATCCCATAAAATCATGCTAGGTCTTGTTTTCGGTGTAGGTCGTATTTTCAGGGAAACAGGGTATTCATGAACCCTCTGCAGGTCTTTAAGTTGACGTCATAATGTCATAGAGAAGGCACTAGAAACAAACAGCAGAAGAAGCAGAAGCAAAGAAAATACAGCTGAAAAAAACAGAGCAGAAAGTCTAAAAATGTAAACACAAAATTAGTGCAGAAAGTACATGAGTAGATATCTCTTACTGGATAGAGCTGGAGGAAACACATCCTGAGGAACATCGGGATCTTCTTGTTTACAGTCCTGTGGGAGAAGAGGACGGGGACATCTCTCTGGTGTTGTCCTCTTACTGGATAGAACTGGAGGAGACACATACAGGGACTGAATTCATTCCTTACATACAGATAATTATAGGCCGTGTGTATTTAGTCCTGTCTATTACCTGGTGATGTGAGGGGCTGGGGAACCTCCATCATGACGTCCTTGTACACATCTTTGTGTCCTTCTAAATACTCCCACTCCTCCATGGAGAAATAGACGGCGACGTCCTGACACCTTATAGGAACCTGACACATACAATGATACCGAAGGGTTAGGTCTGGCTCGACCGGATCAGGTGGTGCTAAATAGTGAAAAAACTCAAGATAATGTAGAGACTATAGCACACTTCTAGAATAATGGAGAAAGTTCTTAGTGGTTTTTCAATGCTTTTTAATGGTGCTAATACAGAAAAAATTCCAAAGAGTATCAGTCCTAACGTTTCGACCTGTGATAGGTCTTCATCAAAGGATTTTATCTGTGTGTATATATCAAAAATCAACAGTCAGTGTACAAACAATAATGTGTCAATACAAAAAGGCGTGCGGTTCACTCACCACATGCGTTCCACCAACCAGGAAGTGCGCACTTACAGCAGCGGTATAAACTCTATTAGCTTTCCGGTATCCACTTACATCACCACTGCACGTCCTGGATTAGGGTGAGTTCAGCTGATTTATTTGCTCATATTGGGATTCATTACTTTATCTTTGCCTCCAGCAGAGAACCATGGTATTTTCAGCACAGGAGAACCACTCCATTGTACATTGTATGCCATTTTGCTTCATTAATAGAGTGAGTTTCTACTCCACACGCCTGACACCTTTCTATCTACACCATTGCTATAGGAGCTCAGCTTCCTATAGTATGGGACACATTAATAAGGGCATTCTACATTTAAGGATATAATGCATATAATGTGAGACATGATTCTTAAGTATACAAACTGCTTTCAGACTTGTCACCTTATTTAGTGTGGCTACATATCACGTATGACAAACCTTATTTGAGACAAGTTTATGATCTAAAATGGAATATTACATATTGACACTGTGTCATGTGGGATGGTTATAATGATATATGGTCCTATATACTTATCATTCACACACCTATATATTCACCTTTACGCCCTCATAGGATGGTATAACATGTTTCATATTTTTAACAGAATATTTTTTACATGCATTACAGATTTTGTGCATAAAATACAACTGTAATACATTGATATGATATGTGGTGGCTTTTGGTAGTCGTTGAAATTTACCTTTGGTAAGATAAGAAGAATTTTCCTGGTATTTACCTGACCTGAGGGTGAAATAAACTATTCACCTAGAGGTGTGTATTCTATAGACACAATCATCAATTCTTCACAACTTCTCCTTTCCCCCATTCCCCCCCCCCCTCTTTTTTCTGAAAAATCTTTTTCCCCCTTCTTTTACAGTATCTAACTATATTTGTATTTCATCAAAGCTATACATATATTCACTATATGAATCTGTCTATCAGCAACATCCATAGATCTACTGTAGTTACTGACTTGTCAACTTCATCTATTCTATACGAACATTTAAGGTACGCAAACGTTTGTCACACATACATGATATACTCACAACCTTGAAAACGTCAAAAAACGAATTTCCGTTAGGTTTCATGATTATAGACGTTTGACTCATAATCGGACACGTTTGTCCGTGTCAATTTACAACTTAAGGTTGTTCTATTGGGTATGTGCTTGATGCCTTTTTCCTTTCTTTCCTTTTCTCCCTTATTATTATATTTTTTTGCTACTATGTTTATTCCATATATGTGTGATCTTGCTTTGAACTATGCTTGTTTTATATGATATGGTGGAAATATTTAAGATGCTTTAAACTACATACTTGGTGATGTATTGATATGTCATTTCTGTACATATATGACTTGCATGTTTTGTATTGACACATTATTGTTTGTACACTTATTGTTGATTTTTGATATATACACACAAATAAAATCTTTTGAGGAAGACCTATTGTTGAGGATAAAGAATTGAGTATCCAAAAATACTTAATTCAGCCATTTCATAGACTCAGTTATATAGTTCAGTAGATGTGAACTAACACACATATTTGTGAATGCTTTTGTTTCTTACTAACATGTATATATGTATATTGCATATTCAGTGTATTTTCCTTAGACACAGTACATACCACCACATGTAATTGTAAAGATGGCTGCTATTTCCTGTTCTCCACCCAAGACAGATGGACAAAGAAATTCCTGGAGCCTAGACTGACCAATCCACGGAGAATATGCAGATCTCTCTACGTCATGAAGCCCTGACCTATGATACCTGATTGGACTAAAACTTTTGTTTACACCCCCTTACTGTTTGGTCTAGAGTTTCTTTCAAACAATAAAAAACACACTTGGTTAAGAGCCAGTCATGGAGATAGATGTAACTGACTTGCTGTGCAGTTATTTTTCATTCTCGTGTGCACACATGACATTTTTAATTAGAAACAGCAGCCGGATATCGAGAGATCCTTTGAGTCTCATCATCATCATCATCATCATCATCGTCATTCTGACCTTGACAGTTGGCGCGCCAAGTGTGGGGCAACCGAGAAGAGTGAGTCAGAGCTTCCACTTTCCGGACGTCTGGGGCTACTCCACAAGTATCCAGGTGTCGCTCGATAAGATTGATCACCCTTCATTTCAC
Organism: Anomaloglossus baeobatrachus; assembly: GCF_048569485.1. NCBI lineage: Eukaryota > Metazoa > Chordata > Amphibia > Anura > Aromobatidae > Anomaloglossus > Anomaloglossus baeobatrachus. Next base: position 624,944 of record NW_027441790.1, on the reverse strand, counting down.
GGTAAGAACATCATATACATTGTGTGTGCTGTTTTACCTGTGGATCGAGAGACACCTGGTGAAGGTGGGTGGTCACTAGTCCGGAGAATGGTAGTGCACCGGAGACCTAACGGTGTGACTGTCGCTCGCCGGTGACCGAGAGAAACCCAGACCCTATAGGTGCTGGATTTTAGGTCTTTTGTAAAGTATCCGGCTGTCTGCATTTCTTCTCTGTGTTAGAGAGAAGGGGGGCTGATAGTGCCCACACGGAGGCTAAGGAGCTGCTGTCTTTGTTCTGTGAAAAAGCGGGGGGGGAAGTTAACCACCCACTGCCTGCAGTTTTTTTTTTTTCTTCTTCACTGAGAGCGAAGAGGCAGACTGCGGGGGTCTGGTTAAGCCCAGGGGCATCCATGACAGTCTTTCTATTGAGAACAAAGAATGCGAGAGGGGGGAGCAGCTACATCCTTACATTCTTACACTCAGAGGAAGCAAAAAGGTGGGGGGCATATGTCCACCAGCTGCTTGAGACAGAGCGGAGATCAAATTACACAGCTCGGTCTCTGCTGTCTTTTAGCTGAGAAACAAGGGGGGGTGGAAGAGTGAAGAGGCAGACGCCAGTGGTCAAAACAGCGCAGCTTTTTGCAGTGAAGAGAAAGGAGGGGTCAGTTGGGTAATATACAGGAGATGGCTGCAGCCTTTGTATAGTACAGCAAACAGATGAGTTGTAATGATTTGAAAGAAAGACAAGTGTTATTTTGGTTTGGATTAGAGAGAAATTAATGCGTTTTTCAGTCTTTTTAAATTGTTTGTTTTTGAACAGAAGTATGAGAACTAGCGATTCCCCTGTGTTGCGGATAACACAGCCACTGTTTGTTAGATATTAGATATTAAATGTTGAATATTGAATGTTGGATAGATAATAAACGAGGCGGGAAGGGTTCTGTTAACTTAAAGTGGATTTAGCGTATTCCTCTGCGTTTTAAACGTGAGCCACTGTTATGAGGGGGTAGGTCTTCATAACGTGGCGGGAAAGGAACTCACTTTAGTTGAGGTAAGGGTGCTGGAGTTAGCGGATTCTCCTGCGTATTAGACGCGAGTCACTGTCAGCGCATTACAAAACGCGGACGAGGCGAGAAAGGACTCCGTTGGAACGGCCGATCCAATTAAGCACTGTATACTCTGTTCAAAAGATAAATATGTTGTTTTTAGTAGAAGCTGAGAACGCTGTCGCCCTAGTTACAAAAAAACGGAAAAAATATAAAAGATTGCAAAACGTTGTGTAAAATCGTTGGACTACCACTAGATGGCAGGCTGCAACCCATGTATTGAAGTTCAGATTAATCTGTAGTGAGTTTATAATGAAGAACAAAGACCCTATTCACTGTGTGTTGCTGTTTGTAGAATCACTAAATGTTTTTCTCTAGCGGTGCCTCATTGTTCTTCTCTAGAAGTCATTATATCTGGTGCTAATCAAATCTCTCTTTTGTATGCTGGAATGCAAATTTACAGGCACTAAAAGTATCCCTGGTTTACTACGTAGTTCCAGCCACTCCCAGTACACCCAGGGAGTCACAACATGGATGCTACACCCGGAAGTCAGGTGCCTGGAACTTCCTGTGGCAGCCGTCTTGCTACACCCACTGATGGCAGTACACCTCATAAGCCACACCCCTCGCAATGGCTCTTTGTTCAAAGCTCTCCACCCATCCCCCGGTGGGAGGTGTTCTGTGGTATAAATGACTAACACATTTGAATAAGTATAAATTGTATATTTGTTTACTCAGCTATCCCATAAATGCAAGTCAAAGATAAGTAAGTGAAACTTTTACAAAATTGATGAGTGGAAAGATATCTGTTTACATAAAATCAATTGGTATTTTAGAAGTCCTGCAGCATTATATCATAAAATAAAATAGAGGAAGGTAAATATATATATCTTTGTACTGTGTTAGTTAATTTAAAACAAAAATTGTAAACGACTTACCCCTACTGATGTCAAAATGTATCAAATCCATTTGTAAAAAGGAATTAGGAAAAATGTATAATGCATCCAATGTAGATATGGGAAATGGATGTGTTCACTGCTACGTCTTTGTTATAACAAAGGATGAGGTTTTTTTCTTCTTCCTCTCTTGCTTTTAAGAGATAAGGATGGAATGTGTCTTGATGGAATGTGTCTTTCCCCAATAGTGACGTAAGTTTGGTTTAACCCTTAGAGTTCAGGATTTCCCATTTTTAGTTTACTGCTTATACCGGAATAGGGAATATTAAATTTCATGGGATGTGCGATATAATTTGTGTTGTTTTGTTTTTAATGGCGATTTATTTGAACAATATATTTTTATTTTGTGACTATCACCTTTTCTGTTTTCACGATTATTTCTAAACAATTTATATATTTTTGCAGGTTAGTCGCCTAGTCACAGCTGTCATTTAATCATGTCTCAGTTGTTTCTACTATGAAAGGTTTTTCTTTTCTTTATGGATACAGTGTTTATTGTAAGGTTTTAAAATTTCCCTGTAATGTATATTGTTGTGAGATATACGTTATTTTCAGTGTTTGTTCTTTTTAAGTTTTAGTATGTGGCTAATTTATTACCTGCTGTTTTATTTTTATTTTTTTTTAGGGAATACCAGTATAAAAACGCTGAATTTTACCATATTGGTAAATAAACAATTAAACAAGGGGGGAATAAGGTATTAATTATATTCTCCAGTTTCTTCGAGGGTGCAGTAGGCATATTAGATAGGTTTTGAAGCTGACCTTTTTCCCACAGGCTATGTTTATTAGATTACTATGAGGTATATCTGTTAACTGAAATGGAAAAATCTTGTCCTATATGTTTATTTGTTTGTTTATTTATTTAGTATTCTCAGTCATGTGAAGTCTAGATGATCACTAACTGTATTATGATCAGAGATAAAGTTATAAGAATGATCTAATGTATATTTTTTAGTTTTTGTTTTTATAGATGAAACCAGATGGTGGTCGATTCTGCACTGGATATGCTGCTGTTTACACCACATGAGGTAGTCTAAATTCGACCACTCCCTCCAATCCTATTTATACAGGAGACAGTGATGCCTTAATGCCTCTCTTGATGGGTAGAACAGGAGTGGGTAAGAGTCTTTAGAGGTGTATGTAGGTTGTAGATTTTTTCCTGTTCTCTAATGAATTAGGTATGCTGAAAAGAAAGTCTAGATCTGAGCTGATGGATTCGGATGGAGATCCTCGCACAGGTGCAGCTGACCAAGAAGCAGTGAACGGGCCTAGAGTTGAGAGTCTTTCACCAATACCGACCATGCCTTGGCGACACCGGTCACGTCAGTGACTTCTGTCACTCCTTGTGTTCTTAAATCCCTACAGGAACAAGCAAAACAACAAGGAATGGAGTCTAACATGCAGGGAGCCAGCTGACTGAGGAAGGTCTGTGGACAAAGGGTGGTAAGCTTTCTCTGCCATGAGAGCTCTTCTTAATGATGGCCCAGGTAACATCTGTGAAAGACAATTGTCAGTGTGTGCTTTGGTGACACTGGGTTCAGTACCCAGGTGGGCAGACTCACCCAGTCTTGTGAGACATGTGCCTAAAACGAAGTGAGAAAAAACTGTAAAGAGTCCGCAGAAACACCCTGCACCTACTCTACCCATTCTTAGAGACTGCAAACTGATTATAGATGTATATTATGAGCACGTTGTATGCAAGTCTGTGCGTGTTGTGTAAATTTCTCTCCAGGTTTGGTCAGAGGCATTCCAGTGCAGAAAACGACATTATTGTTGAGAAGCACATGAAGGTGGTATGTAAAAAAAAATGTGTTTACAAAAAGTGTATATTTTCTAGAAAAGTGGAAACTAGTAAATCGTGTATAAAATGTATATGTTTTGTTTTCTTTTTGCAATAAGCAGGTCTTTATGTAAGATGTTTTTTGGTTTAGCATAGACATGTATATTTTTATATAATTGACTGAATAGTGTGATAAACAGGTGTATTCTCCAATTCCAGATCTTAAATCAGAGCTATTAGCATATTGTGAGGTAAATCCGGAGAGATGACGATAAATCATGATATTCAAGTTATGTCAGGAAGCCCTCTCCTGGTGTCACCCCCCCTTTCCTTCACACAACTTGTTTAGCAACCCATCCCATGGCCATCTCCTGTGATATGGAAATTAGGTGATGTGGGAACAAAGGACACAGGATGACTCCCTGCCGTCACCCTGTAACAAGAGTTGTATCTCATTATAAGGCTCTGGAACTAGCCAGACAGAACGACTCCAGTAAAAAATGGTTCATATCTCGCAAGCCATATTTCCGATAAATACGGCAACCATAAAAATGGTGTTTTCGCATGCGGACGATGCTGGCACACCTTTTTTATGGGAGCGGGAGCTTGGGAAATACCCCAGGCGTGATATCAGCCAATGTGGAACTAGTAGACAAGTCATGAAACCTCTCATTCTGTAGCTAAATTCATAACTGTCACAATGAGAGCATTGGCGTCCGCCTACGACGCTCTCAGGCCAAGTTATGGCCATATTCCATGTTGTGGATTTTGTCCATAACTCCAGCCAGGGGTGGAGCAGTGCTCCCTCTGAGGTCACGAAGGTAGGAGGGGACCTGGATTTGCCCAGGTTGATAACCCTACTTCGGCCATTTTCCAGTGTTCTTTCGCTGGGGGTCACGTGCAGGAAACATCTATGGGAGTTCCTGGAAACCTGGCCTACAGCGCCCCCCTGTGGCCAGACGCACAAGGTAACTGCTGGAACTGTGTATGCCTGTTTGTAACCCATGCTTTGCTTGTAACTGTACTCTGACATATGTATATTCTGTAGATTCCCTATTGTATATATTGTAGTTTCTAGTGTGCTTTAGGCTGATTAAATTATATAATTAATCTTGGGCTGCTCTGTTATCTCGATCTTGAATCCCACGTCTGTGTGTTCGGCTAATAGTTACCGTAAATCGGTTGGTGGCAGCGAGTTTGTGCCAAGGATTATTGTGGGGAGGCCAGTGAGATTCGGGGAGGTTTTATATATTCCGCCCGCGGAGGTCGGGGGAATATATACCCTACTCTCACCGGGGACCCTTCAATAATCGGCATAAGTAGTATAGCGGCCTCCTTGCTTATCGTCGGGCAATTCCATAATTGGCCTGACTATAAGAGGGGCGCTAGAGAGCGCATCACGTGCTCTGTCTGTCGGTCGGGAGGTATAAAGGAGGGGTGACCCCCCACTTGTTACCCCCCGATTGTGACGTACTGGTAGCCAGCGCGGGGGATTTCTGAGTGACCCCCCCGGTGGTTTGTGACATATTGGTGGCATAGCGGTGGGATCGAGATAATAGTGTGTGTGAGTGTGAGACCCATACTCCCAGACACTAAAGACTGCCTGCAGCAGCTGTGGCTGCTGGGGTCTTCAGACTAGCTCAACACTAGAGTGTCAGAGTGCAGATACTGTAAGGTGTGTGGAGGCATCAGGTGTCAGTTCTGTGTCAGTGACCAAAAGTCTGCAAGAATGGCTGATGGCACCAGGAGCAGAGCTAGGCAACTGGCCAATGCTAAAGCAGGAGCCGAAGAGAGGGAGGACGGTGCTGTGGACAGTAATGAGGAGGTTGCCCACGAGTCCTCCAGGAGCTCGACGCCAGAAAACAGCTCTGCAGAGGACATTGCACAACCTAGCAATTATGGACAAGATGAGGAGCAGCTCACCCAAGGGTCCTCAACGAGCCAGATGCCAGCCCTCCGCTCTGCAATGGACAGTGAAGCACCAGGCTCCGCAGCGGGCCGCAGATCACCACGTGCCATTCCACCGAGCCTGGGAGGCTCGGATAGCCTTCTTCAAATGGCTATGGCCCTGCTCCAGGCTGGAGACCGGGATACCTACGAGATACTCATGGCCGAGCGTGAGCGGCAAGCAGTGCGTGAGGCTGCGGAGCGGCAAGCAGCACGTGAAGAGCGCCAGGCAGAGCGTGACTACCAGCTGCAGCTAGCTCAGCTCCGGCCCTCATCAGCCACACGTGACCTTCAAGACACCAAACTTCCAAAGGTCCGTGTTGAGGACTTCCCAGTGCTGGAGAAGGATGGAGACTTGGACTCTTTCCTGACTGCTTTTGAACGGACTTGCTTGCAGCACCATCTGGACAAGGACCAGTGGGCCAAATACCTGACCCCCCGTTTAAGGGGTAAGGCCCTGGATATCCTTGGGGACTTGCCTGCTGAGGCAGATCAGGGCTACGACACCATCAAGCGGGCCCTGATCCAACAGTACAACCTCACTCCAGAGTCCTACCGCAAGAAGTTCCGGAGCCTACAGAAGGGACCAAAGGACTCCTGGGCTGACCACAGGCGGGCACTTGCCCGAGCTGCCGACCACTGGACCCAAGGCCTGCAGCTTTCCACCGGACCGGAGATCCTGGACTTGTTCATCACGGAGCAACTCTTGTGGAACTGCCCTGAGGATCTCCGCCAGTTCATCCGAGACCAGAAGCCAAAGGGGTCCACGGCTACAGCTGCCCTGGCCGATGACTACACCAACAATCGGGCTCCTGAAGCCAGGAGAGCAGCCACCAGCAGGACCTGGAGAGGGGGTAAGATGAATTCTGCGACTGCCCCACCTGCCCCTAGACTGCAGGGGGTGTCCCCCTCAACTCCCCTCTCCAGGCCCGTGGCAGAACCAAGACGGTGCCACCAGTGCAACCTACCTGGACACTTCAAGGCCATGTGCCCTCAGCGTCCCAAGGCCCCGGCTCCGTCCCCGTCCCAAGGGCCGCCCAAGGTGTATTGTGTGGGTGGGGGTGGTGGTAGGTCCCTGGACAGCTTCCAACCTGTCACCGTCGGCCGGTCTGTGACCATGGGACTGCGAGACAGCGCCTCGGAGGTGACTCTGGTGCGGCCTGAGATGGTGTCCCCCCAAGACTTGATCCCTGGAAAAACCCTCGCTGTCTCCGGGATTGGAGGCATTGACCCGGCGCTGCCTGTTGCTGACATTTATGTGGACTGGGGCGCAGGGCGAGGGGTGAGGGAGGTGGGGGTAACTGATCGGATCCCTGCAAACGTGCTACTTGGGACAGATTTGGGGCAGATAACCTCCCAGTTTGGGCCCCCCCAAGGGCTGAACCTTCAGCCCGTACTGACATGACTCCTAACAATGTTAATGTGTTATCTATGAATGATGTAAGGGAGGAGGGAGTGAACTCTGATATTTCTGCTTGCATAGACACCATAGACACACACTCAGCTGCAGCTGTGACAGGGGAGGGGGTCAGAGAAAGGTGTGACAATGCCTCTACAAGTAATCAGCCTGTGAGCTGGGATCTGCTGCCCTCTGCAGGGATAAGCAGAGAGCAGGGTGCTGCAGGGGGAGGACCAGTGTGTGGGGTGGGGGCTACCACAGCAAATGTGGGGTCCCCAGAGATTTCACAGCGGGGTTCTGTTGCTGCAGGAGGGGAACAGGCAGGTGAGATTGGGGCCGGTCCAGGAGCGGAAGTGCTCCCAGGTAAGATCTCGGTGCATGGTTCCCCCACAACCGGGGTGTCAGGAAGCCAGGTAGGTCTGCCTGAACCGGCGACTTGGTCAGGAACGGAGGAGGAGCAGGCACGACCCACGGTCGCAGCGGCTGTGGCCGCTGTCACCCGCAGTGGGAGTGCTGGAAGCCAAGGGGCCTCCCGGAGGTCCGATAGCTCTTCCCCTTCTGACCAAGTGGCAGCCGAGTCAGGTGGAGGCCAGGACACAGGTCCCGGGGTACTGACTGAAGATGTGACAGTCTCGTCGATTCTGGCCACATCTAGTCAGGGGTTTCAGGCAGCGTTAGAAGCTGACGACAGCCTGAAAGCTCTTAAGGAGCAGGCGGCACAGCCTCCCTCGGACTCGGACCCGGAGCGAGTGGTCTGGGACCAAGGACGGCTGTACCGGGCCACGGTCCAGCAGGGTTCACCGGAGGCGTGGCCCAGGGACCGACAGTTGGTGGTACCCTATCCGTTCCGGACGGAGTTGTTGCGGATCGCACATGAGATTCCGATGGCCGGACACCTAGGGATCGCTAAGACCAAGGCCAGGTTAAACCAGCATTTCTACTGGCCAAAAATGGGGGCCGATGTGGCTGCCTACTGCCGTTCGTGTGAAACCTGTCAGAGAGTGGGGAAGGCGGGGCCACGCCCCAAAGCCCCACTGGTATCTCTGCCCATCATCGATGAGCCTTTCAGGAGGGTGGCTGTGGATCTGGTCGGCCCGCTGGCCATCCCCAGCAGCTCCGGGAAACGCTTCATACTGACGGTAGTGGACTATGCCACCCGGTACCCAGAAGCAGTGGCCTTGTCGTCCATTCGGGCTGACAAGGTGGCCACCGCATTGCTGGAGATTTTCTCCCGAGTGGGTTTTCCCCAGGAAATGCTCACTGACCGGGGGACCCAATTCATGTCCCAGCTGATGGAGGCCCTCTGTAAGCAAGTCCAGGTGCGACATCTGGTGGCCAGCCCGTACCATCCACAGACTAATGGCCTGTGCGAGCGGTTCAATGGCACCTTAAAGCAGATGCTTAAGATGTTGGTCGACTCCCATGGGCGTGACTGGGAGCGGTATCTCCCACACCTGTTATTTGCTTACCGGGAGGTTCCACAGGCCTCAACAGGATTCTCACCGTTTGAGCTCCTGTACGGGCGACGTGTGCGGGGCCCCCTGGCTCTGGTGAAAGAGGCTTGGGAAGGGGATTTGGCCACCCCTGGAGTGTCGGTTATCGAGTATGTCATGCGCTTCCGGGACAAAATGCAGGCCTTGACGCAACTGGTACACGACAATATGGCTCAAGCCCAGGCCGATCAGAAGCGTTGGTACGACCAGAACGCTTGTGAGAGGACCTACCAAGTGGGTCAAAAGGTGTGGGTACTGGTCCCCGTACCACAGGACAAGCTTCAGGCAGCCTGGGAAGGCCCATACCTCGTGTACCAGCAGCTCAACCCTGTGACGTACCTGGTCACCCTGGACCCTGCCCGTGGAAGGCGGAAGCCCTTCCATGTGAACATGATGAAGGCACATCATGAGCGGGAGGCATGTGCGCTCCCCGTGTGCAACCTGCCCTAGGAGGGAGAAGCGGAAACCCTCTTGGATATGCTAGCCCAGGTTAGGGCAGGCGGATCCATTGAGGATGTGGAGGTTGGCCACCAGCTCTTGGAGGACCAACGGTCCCAGCTGTGGGCCACCCTCCTCCCCTTCCGGGGGTTGTTTACCAACCAGCCCGGAAGGACTGACTTGGCTGTCCATCACGTGGACACTGGGGATCATCCCCCGATCCGGCGTTCAGCATATCGGGTCTCCCTGGAGGTGCAGCAACACATGCGCCAGGAGATTGACGAGATGCTGAAGCTGGGGGTGATCCAGGCATCCAACAGCGCTTGGGCCTCGCCTGTAGTCCTCGTCCCTAAGAAGGACCGAACCACGCGGTTCTGCGTGGACTACAGGGGGCTCAATGCGGTCACGGTCGCCGATGCGTACCCAATGCCACGCATCGATGACCTGCTCGATCAGTTGGCCGGGGCTCAGTACCTGACCATCATGGATCTGAGCCGGGGATATTGGCAGATCCCCCTGACTCGCAAGGCCAGGGAACGCTCTGCCTTTATTACCGCATTTGGACTGTACGAGTCCACGGTGATGCCATTCGGGATGAGGAATGCCCCTGCCACTTTCCAGCGGATGGTCAACACCCTGCTCAAGGGACTTGAAGGGTACGCGGCTGCGTACCTGGATGACATTGCCGTCTTCAGTCCCACCTGGGAAGATCACCTAGAGCATCTAGCACAGGTGCTCAGGCGGGTCCACCGGGCAGGTTTGACCATCAAGCCGGGCAAGTGTCAGCTGGCCATGAGCGAGGTCCAGTACCTCGGTCACCGGGTAGGCGGGGGAACACTGAAGCCCGAGCCTGAGAAAGTGGAGGCCATCGCATCCTGGCCCACCCCCAGGACCAAGAAGCAGGTGATGTCCTTCTTGGGGACCGCTGGGTACTATAGGAGGTTTGTTCCATGCTATAGTAGCCTGGCAAAGCCCCTGACGGACCTCACCAAGAAGAAGCTGCCCTCTGCAGTCGATTGGACAATGGACTGCGAGACAGCCTTCCGGGCCCTAAAGGACGCCCTGTCCAGCCCGCCCGTGCTACAGGCAGCCGACTTCACGCGGCCGTTTGTAGTACAGACCGACGCCAGTGACTTCGGCCTCGGTGCGGTGCTCAGCCAGGTGGACTCTGCGAGCCAAGAGCACCCAGTCTTGTACCTGAGCAGGAAGCTGTTACCGAGGGAAGTGGCCTATTCCACAATGGAGAAGGAGTGCCTGGCCATAGTGTGGGCCCTGCAGCGTCTGCAACCCTATCTATACGGGCGCCACTTCATCGTGGAGACGGACCACAACCCCCTCAGCTGGTTGCACACCGTCTCTGGGACGAATGGGCGACTGTTGCGATGGAGCCTTGCGCTCCAGCAATACAACTTCACCATTCGCCACAAAAGGGGCCGTGACCACGGTAACGCAGACGGGCTGTCCCGACAAGGAGAGGTCGCGGACGGGCGCACGGGGGAACACCGGAGTGTGCTGCCCCCTAGCGCCCTCAAAAGGGGGGAGGTGTGAGGTAAATCCGGAGAGATGACGATAAATCATGATATTCAAGTTATGTCAGGAAGCCCTCTCCTGGTGTCACCCCCCCTTTCCTTCACACAACTTGTTTAGCAACCCATCCCATGGCCATCTCCTGTGATATGGAAATTAGGTGATGTGGGAACAAAGGACACAGGATGACTCCCTGCCGTCACCCTGTAACAAGAGTTGTATCTCATTATAAGGCTCTGGAACTAGCCAGACAGAACGACTCCAGTAAAAAATGGTTCATATCTCGCAAGCCATATTTCCGATAAATACGGCAACCATAAAAATGGTGTTTTCGCATGCGGACGATGCTGGCACACCTTTTTTATGGGAGCGGGAGCTTGGGAAATACCCCAGGCGTGATATCAGCCAATGTGGAACTAGTAGACAAGTCATGAAACCTCTCATTCTGTAGCTAAATTCATAACTGTCACAATGAGAGCATTGGCGTCCGCCTACGACGCTCCCAGGCCAAGTTATGGCCATATTCCATGTTGTGGATTTTGTCCATAACTCCAGCCAGGGGTGGAGCAGTGCTCCCTCTGAGGTCACGAAGGTAGGAGGGGACCTGGATTTGCCCAGGTTGATAACCCTACTTCGGCCATTTTCCAGTGTTCTTTCGCTGGGGGTCACGTGCAGGAAACATCTGTGGGAGTTCCTGGAAACCTGGCCTACAGCGCCCCCCTGTGGCCAGACGCACAAGGTAACTGCTGGAACTGTGTATGCCTGTTTGTAACCCATGCTTTGCTTGTAACTGTACTCTGACATATGTATATTCTGTAGATTCCCTATTGTATATATTGTAGTTTCTAGTGTGCTTTAGGCTGATTAAATTATATAATTAATCTTGGGCTGCTCTGTTATCTCGATCTTGAATCCCACGTCTGTGTGTTCGGCTAATAGTTACCGTAAATCGGTTGGTGGCAGCGAGTTTGTGCCAAGGATTATTGTGGGGAGGCCAGTGAGATTCGGGGAGGTTTTATATATTCCGCCCGCGGAGGTCGGGGGAATATATACCCTACTCTCACCGGGGACCCTTCAATAATCGGCATAAGTAGTATAGCGGCCTCCTTGCTTATCGTCGGGCAATTCCATAATTGGCCTGACTATAAGAGGGGCGCTAGAGAGCGCATCACGTGCTCTGTCTGTCGGTCGGGAGGTATAAAGGAGGGGTGACCCCCCACTTGTTACCCCCCGATTGTGACGTACTGGTAGCCAGCGCGGGGGATTTCTGAGTGACCCCCCCGGTGGTTTGTGACCCATATGGTCTCCAGTCAGGAGACTGATTGATCCTAAAGGACAAGCGAGAAAGAGCCATGAGTCAACACTAGATGAGCCGATCTAACCGCAGAAAAATCTATGGATCCACACCTCGCATTGTAGAAGGGTTAATCAACCAGAGCTGCACTGAGCGTTCTGCTCATACTTATCCTTTTCGGAAAACCCTGTACAGTCTTAGACCAGCATTGCCAGAACAGTTAGAAGAGAGGACTTAGAGAACCTTGAGACATGGGAAAGTCCAACTACAAAGGGTGAGGACTCGCCTAGGAGTCCTTGGTCTCAAACCAGTGAAGAAAACTCCTTTCCCCTTTCCGCCCATGTTTCAACGTTCAGTTAGGCAGGTTTTTCAACAGATCTTTCTACCTCTCTTCCTAAAGCCCGCTACACACGCTTCAATATATCTCACAATCCGTCGTTGGGGTCAAGTTGTAAGTGACGCACATCCGGCATCGTTTGTGAGGTATCTGCGTGTGACAGCTACGTGCGATCAGGATTGAACGCAAAACCGTTGATCGCAAACACATCGTATCATTCTCTAGAATTGAGCGTTTTGTTGCACGAACCTAGTCAATTGTAACGTGTGACATCCCTCATACGATTTTGATGTCTGAGGCTATGTGCGCAGGTGTGCGCTCTGCACCGCAGCTTAAAAAAGGTCCGCTTCAGAGCGCAGCTGAAAAGCTGCGTTCTGAAGCGCCTCACAATGTCTGTCATTCACTAATCTCTGTCAGTCGGTCACTATCTCTGTCCCTCACTCTCTGTCCATGTCAGTCTATCCCCCTCTCTCATATACTCACCGATCCCCGGCGCTGCACGGCGTTCACACTGCTCCGGCGGCTTTTACTGTTTTGAAAAAGCCGGCCGCCCATTAAACAATCTCGTATTCCCTGCTTTCCCCGCCCACCGGCGCCTATGATTGGTTACAGTGAGACACGCCCCCACGCTGAGTGACAGGTGTCACACTGCACCCAATCACAGCAGCCGGTGGGCGTGTCTATACTGTGTAGTGCTGTAAAAAACGGGCATGAAAGAAGACGGGTTTTCCAGCCGCGCTATGAACCACACCGTTGAAGATTCCTTAAAGATATTTTTATAAAAATATCTTTAAGGAATCTTCAACGGTGTGGTTCATAGCGCGGCTGGAAAACCCGTCTTCTTTCATGCCCGTTTTTTACAGCAACCACTCCTGACGGGGCCGCAGCTGGAACCAGCTCAGCACTCCCATACGCTGTCATAGGAGTTGTGACTATCACAACCAGACCAGGTGAGTGCATCTCTTCTTTTTCTTACACCCTAAATATCGGGTAAGACCCTATTGCGCCCTTGTTTCCCCCACCACAGATCGTATACTGTGTAGTGAAATAAATAATTAAATAATTAAAAAAAACGGCGTGCGGTTCCCCCCAATTTTAAAACCAGCCAGATAAAGCCATACGGCTGAAGGCTGGTATTCTCAGGATGGGGAGCTCCACGTTATGGGGAGCCCCCCAGCCTAACAATATCAGCCAACAGCCGCCCAGAATTGCCGCATACATTATATGCGACAGTTCTGGGACTGTACCCGGCTCTTCCCGATTTGCCCTGGTGCGTTGGCAAATCGGGGTAATAAGGAGTTATTGGCAGCCCATAGCTGCCAATAAGTCCTAGATTAATCATGTCAGGCGTCTATGAGACACCCTCCATGATTAATCTGTAAATTACAGTAAATAAACACACACACCCGAAAAAATCCTTTATTAGAAATAAAAAACACAAACATATACCCTGGTTCACCACTTTAATCAGCCCCAAAAAGCCCTCCATGTCCGGCGTAATCCAGGATGCTCCAGCGTCGCATCCAGCGCTGCTGCATGGAGGTGACAGGAGCTGCAGCAGACACCGCCGCTCCGGTCACCTCAGGGCTTTTTGGGGCTGATTAAAGTGGTTAACCAGGGTATATGTTTGTGTTTTTTATTTCTAATAAAGGATTTTTTCGGGTGTGTGTGTTTATTTACTGTAATTTACAGATTAATCATGGAGGGTGTCTCATAGACGCCTGACATGATTAATCTAGGACTTATTGGCAGCTATGGGCTGCCAATAACTCCTTATTACCCCGATTTGCCAACGCACCAGGGCAAATCGGGAAGAGCCGGGTACAGTCCCAGAACTGTCGCATATAATGTATGCGGCAATTCTGGGCGGCTGTTGGCTGATATTGTTAGGCTGGGGGGCTCCCCATAACGTGGAGCTCCCCATCCTGAGAATACCAGCCTTCAGCCGTATGGCTTTATCTGGCTGGTTTTAAAATTGGGGGGAACCGCACGCCGTTTTTTTTAATTATTTAATTATTTATTTCACTACACAGTATAGACACGCCCACCGGCTGCTGTGATTGGGTGCAGTGTGACACCTGTCACTCAGCGTGGGGGCGTGTCTCACTGTAACCAATCATAGGCGCCGGTGGGCGGGGAAAGCGGGGAATACGAGATTGTTTAATGGGCGGCCGGCTTTTTCAAAACAGTAAAAGCCGCCGGAGCAGTGTGAACGCCGTGCAGCGCCGGGGATCGGGGATTGGTGAGTATGAGAGAGGGCTGCTAACTTCAGTAACTTAGAAGTTTAGCAGTCACCGGTGAGTCCTTCACAGGTGACCGCTAATCAGGACGCGGCACAGACAGAGCCGCAGCATGACCGTGAAGTCGGGTGAACTTCACCCGAGTTCATTCTGACAGTGCGGCTCTGTCTGTGTCTGCTGTCATCTGCCATTCAGCTCTGCTACATGGCTGTCTGTGTCTGCTGTTAGCGGCCATGTAGCAGAGCTGAACGGCAGATGACATAGTAAAAACGCATCCCTACACAGTACACACGCTTGGCAAGTCAATAAATAAAAAAAAAAAAGGTGCCCAATGCATACGTCACAGAACACATGATCTAAAGGATCGCACACAATTTAACATAGACTACTAACGCACGTGTGACAGCAAATGAACGAACAAAGTGCAATCTCATAAGATCCCGTATGCAACCTGGGCGTGTCACATCGCAAATGCGATTGTACAACTAATTGCAACGTGTAAAGTGGGCTTTAGGGAACACAGTACCCTTAGAATTTAGAAATGGCAGAAGTAAGTCTTTAGGGGGGACTGTTGAGGATAAAGAATTGAGTATCCAAAAATACTTAATTGAGCCATTTCATAGACTCAGTTATATAGTTCAGTAGATGTAAACTAACACACATGAATGCTTTTGTTTCTTACTAACATGTATATATGTATATTGCATATTCAGTGTATTTTCCTTAGACACAGTTTATACCAGCACATGTAATTGTAAAGATGGCTGCTATTTCCTGTTTTGCACCCAAGACAGATGGACAAAGGAAATTCCTGGAGTCTGGACTGACCAATCCAAGGAGGATGTGTAGATCTCTCTACGTCATGAAGCCCTGACCTGCGATACTTGATTGGACTAAAACTTTTGTTTACACCCCCTTACTGCTTGGTCTAGAGTTTCTTTCAAACAATAAAAAGTTCACTTGGTTAAGAGCCAGTCATGGAGATAGATGTAACTGACTTGGTGTCTAGTTATTTAGTCTCTAAGTGCACTCATGACATTTTAATTAGAAACAGCAGCCGGATCTCGAGAGATCCTTTGAGTCTCATCATCATCGTCATTCTGACCTTGACACCTATACCCCTCATACCTCCTGCATCATCCGCAATCAGTGGTGCCACATGTTCGTGCAGTCCTCATAGTCGATCACCGATTCATGCAGGCAGCCCCCACTGCGCATGCCCATAGATCATTCGATCCATCTGCAGCGTTTACAGCAGCCTGAAAAGTCCACTGCGCATGCGTGGGCATTAGATTGATCCTGTTTCAGTCAGGTGGTATTTCCGCGTTCCACTCATGGAACGCACATATCGCGCATGCGCGGCGCGTAACCTAATACTCATAAGGCACTCCTATCAGGCTGATGCATTACTTCAGCGCTCCACCCATGGAACGCACATATCGCGCATGTGTGGCGCATAACCCATTATTCATGTCAGGCTGATTGATTACTACCGCACTCCACAGGTGGAAGGCACGCACCGCGCATGCGCGAACTGCGTTCAGTTATCACAAACCGCCCAAGCAGATCAATATTAGCCCACATAATTAGCATTGTGTGTCAAAGAATACATTTAGCTTGGCCACCCAGGCGCCATGTTTGCATAGTGAGTTAGCAAACATGCACATTTATTAACAGCGATCAAATATGAAACACCCATCATAGCATAACATTTAGCCGTGCACAGCATGTCAATTCTATTTTTAAAAGAATATTATTATGAATCTGATACTCTAGAGAGGCAAACAATGCTAATAATTGTAATGAGTAATAACAAGGTACCATATATACAGAGGGGCTAAGAGGTATATAGATCCTATTGAATATTAATTCTTTAAAGAGAAAATACAGAGCCCAACAGTCAATCAACACTGCAAAAGAGGGGGGGATACAGAAAGGACACCCTCCTAGCCGTGTCCTATATCTATTAGAAGGTTGATATAAAGCAATTGTAATACATAAACTTACAACCCTCCCCCAGGCCCAATAATGTAACACCCAAAGAATCTGGTCTGGGCTCATTTCCACAAAAGGGGCTAAACAAGTTGATCATTAGCCCACCTCAATGGACACCTTCAACCGTCAATCCCCAAACCACCCACCCCAGCCAGAGAAAAATCCCTTCTTTAGATAAAGCACCCAAAATTGATCTGGTCATTTAGACCCTCTGGGCGACATGTCCGCAACTTAAAAATCAACCTCACCTCCTTTTGGAGAAGCAACCTATCCCCTCTCGGAGATGGTTTAACCTTCAAACTCCCCATAAAGACAATAGTTTCCCTGTTACCGAAGTGTTCTGAATTCATATGCCTGGATATCGGTGTATCACGTTCGTTCCTGATATCGCCTAGGTGTTCTCACACCCGTCGGTGAAACTCCCTAATGGTCTTCCCAACATACTGTTTACCACAATGGCAGGTGGCCGAGTATACAATGCCTTTTGGTTCTGTAGTTTATGAAATCTCTGATCTTAAGACATTCACCCGTGACCGTACCTCTGAAGGTTTTACCCGTCTGGATGCGGTCACATGCCACACATGCCCGACACTTGAAACACCTAGTCGGCTTACCCGGGATCCAGGTGATTGGTTTTTCACGGGCTACAAAGTGACTGTGTGTAAGACGGTCCCGTAGTGATCGATTTTTCCGGAACGTCACAGATGGTTGTGTGGCAATTACATCCGCAATGTCACCATCCATTTTTAGGATCCCCCAGTGCTGTTCCAATATCTGTCCAATCTGATTAGCACCCTTTGTGAAGGTCGTAATGAATCTTATTGTTTGACCACGCTCATCCCTTTTCTGTTTGGGAACAAGGAGTTGATTCCGATCCTGTATGAGCAAATGGTGATAGGCATCCTTAAGAATATGATTTGGATAGCCCTTGTCCAGAAAACGTTCCCTAAGATCCTTAGCCTTCTCGACAAATTCCTCCCTACTGGAACAGTTCCGTCTCAGACGTAAATATTGGCCCTTTGGGATTCCACGTCTGAGAGGGAACGGATAATGACTCTTCCAATCAAGGAGGGAATTAGTCGCGGTGGGTTTCCTAAAAATAGTCGTCTGGAGTCCCCCCTGGGGATCTACCGAGACCAACAAATCCAGGAATGACAACTGTTTTGGATGAATGACATACGTAAACTTCAGACCTATAAAATTACAGTTTAAATCCTGTATAAAGTTTACAAATTCTTCCTGGGGGCCCTTCCACAACACAAAGACGTCATCTATAAACCGCGTCCAAATCTTGATCATACATGTATATTTGGACATTTCTTCGGAAAACACATAGATGTCCTCCCACCAGCCCAGGAACAAGTTAGCGTAGCAGGGAGCACAAGGGCTCCCCATCGCTGTGCCCCTGAGCTGGTGGTATATTGAGCCATCAAACGTTAGAAAATTGTTGTACAGAACAAAATGCAACAGAGAAAGAATCAGCCGATTATGAGCCTCAAACTGTTGACCTTGTGTTGATAGAAAGTATTCAATTTCTCTCATTCCCTGGTTATGGGGTATGGAAGAATAAAGACTCTCTACGTCAATACTGGCTAAAAGAGTTTCTGAATCAACTAGCACCCCTTCAATCCTCTTCATAAAATCCATACTGTCACGGATATAAGAGGGTAAGGATATCACAAAGGGGTTTAAGACTTTATCCAGATATATGCCCACGTTCTGTGCAATGCTAATGTGTACCCGAGCACACCGTTGCTAGACCGAGTGGTTAGGATACGTACAGCACCCAAACTCAAACACTGATTTATATTTTTTATAAAGTCTGTGTTAGGCTACTTTCACACATCCGGTTTTTGCTCTGCGGCACAATACGGCGCTCTGCAGAAAAACCGCAATCGTTTTTTTGCCACCGGTTGCGTTTTTTTTTGCATAGACTTACATTAGTGCCGTATTGTGCCGCATGGGCTTGAGTTCGGTCCGGTTTTTGCCGCATGCGGCAGATTTAGCCGATGCCGCGGCCGGATGGAACGTTCCCTGAGCATTTTGTGCAGCCAAACGCTGTGATCTTCTATTGCCGGACACCACAGGATTGTCTGTCACTAGTAATGAGCGAGTACCAAAAAGCTCGGGTGCTCGAGGCTCGGGCCGAGCATCCCAAGATACTCGCGTACTCGGCCCGAGCACCGAGCCCAATGTTATCCTATGGGAGACCCGAGTATTTTTCTGAAATGACCCCCGGCAGCATGTAGAAACCCTAAAAATGTCACAAAAGTCTTAGAAGAGTGCTCAAATGACATGGCAACAGCATGGGGAAGACCCCTTGAAGCATTTATGGAACAGAACAATGGAAAAGATCCAGCTGGACTCCAAGGGGGTGAATAAAAATGCTTCTTTATTTGTAACTTGGTTAAAAATAAATATCCATATTGCAAATGAAAACACCGGCTTGTGCACACTGATGAATGGCAGATGTATACCACAACGCGTTTCGGCAGAACGCCTTCCTCGACCTGAGGAAGGCGTTCCGCCGAAACGCGTTGTGGTATACATCTGCCATTCATCAGTGTGCACAAGCCGGTGTTTTCATTTGCAATATGGATATTTATTTTTAACCAAGTTACAAATAAAGAAGCATTTTTATTCACCCCCTTGGAGTCCAGCTGGATCTTTTCCATTGTTCTGTTCCATTACCTTCTCAGCTTGCTGCTGTAATCCGTGCCGGACTAAAGGACATTAACAGGAGGATATATTCAGGCTTGTCTCTGCAGTGGTGAGCGTTTTTTGTTCTTTTCTCTATATCTACCTACTTGAAGCATTTATCACTCAAAAGTCACAGCTGTGAACAATTTTGTCCGAGTTTTACGCCATTTTTACGGACTCACCAGAAAACCTTCCAAAATGACACCAAAATGAATTTTCATGGCGGAAATGTTAAGGGCACATACCCAATAGAGAGATAGAGCTGGTGTATGTTACTTTTTGAGATTACATGAAAGATTTTACGTGAAAACATTGTGTGGCACTCCGATGTCCAAAACGCACGTTTTGTGCTTTTTACTAGCGATGTCGGTCATTTTTTTTCCTTCATTCTATCTCCCTCAGTCCGTCGATCGGTCTCTCTGTCTGTCTGTCGGTCTCTCTCTGTCTTGTCTGTCCCCTTCTCACAGTCTGTCGGTCAGTCTCCTCCCTCATTACTTACCGTTCCCCGATCACTGCCGTGGCGCTGCACAGCTGTTCACTAAACTCCGGCGGCTTTTCCTCTTTTGAAAAAGCCGGCCGCTCATTAAACAATCTCGTATTCCCTGCTTTCCTGCTTTTTGGTGCCTATGATTGGTTGTAGTGAGACATGCCCCCACGCTGAGTGACAGGTGTCTCACTGCACCCAATCACAGCAGCCGGTGGGCGTGTGTATACTGTGCAGTGAAATAAATAATTAAATAATTTAAAAAACCGGCGTGCGGTCCCCCCAATTTTAATACCAGCCAGATAAAGCCATACGGCTGAAGGCTGGTATTCTCAGGATGGGGAGCTCCACGTTATGGGGAGCCCCCCAGCCTAACAATGTCAGTCAGCAGCCGCCCAGAATTGCCGCATACATTAGATGCAACAGTTCTGGGACTGTACCCGGCTCTTCCCGATTTGCCCTGGTGCGTTGGCAAATCGGGGTAATAAGGAGTTAATGGCAGCCCATAGCTGCCAATAAGTCCTAGATTAATCATGTCAGGCGTCTCCCTGAGAAACCTTCCATGATTAATCTGTAAGTGACAGTAAATAAACACACACACCCGAAAAAATCCTTTATTAGAAATAAAAAACACAAACCAATTCCCTCGTAACCAATTTAATAAGCCCCAAAAAGCCCTCCATGTCCGGCGTAATCCACGGACCTCCAGTGTCGCTTCCAGCTCTGCTGCATGCAGGTGACAGGAGCTGCAGAATACACCGCCGCTCCTGTCAGCTTCACACAGCAACTGAGGTGAGTAGCGACGCCTGACATGATTAATCTAGGATTTATTGGCAGCTATGGGTTGCCATTAACTCCTTATTACCCCGATTTGCCAACGCATCAGGGCAAATCGGGAAGAGCCGGGTACAGTCCCAGAACTGTCGCATATAATGTATGCGGCAATTCTGGGCGGCTGCTGACTGATATTGTTAGGCTGGGGGGCTCCCCATAACGTGGGGCTCCCCATCCTGAGAATACCAGCCTTCAGCCGTATGGCTTTATCTGGCTGGTATTAAAATTGGGGGGAACTGCACGCCGGTTTCTTTAATTATTTAATTATTTATTTCACTGCACAGTATACACACGCCCACCGGCTGCTGTGATTGGGTGCAGTGAGACACCTGTCACTCAGTGTGGGGGTGTGTCTCACTGCAACCAATCATAGGCGCCTGTGGGCGAGGAAAGCAGGGAATACGAGATGGCTGTGTGCAGAGCACAGCGTGCCCACCGGTATAAAGGCTCGGTCACGCTGTGCGGGCTGGCCAATCTCTGCAATTCCACAACTAACAGGGCTGTGGCATTGCAGTGGTCTGCCAGCCAATCCCTGCATGAGGGCTGGCTCTCAAAAGAGCGCCACCATGCAGGGATGAAGACCACGAGTACAGCACGAGTATCTCGAAATTACTCGGTACCCGCCGAGTAGCCCGAGTGCAGTGATACTCATGCGAGTACCGAGTAGTGACAAGCATACTCGCTCATCACTATTTGTCACCCGTGACAGACAGGGACTCTGATTCCAATCATGTGTCATTTACTGAGCTTCTTGATGTAGTTTTGATAAAATCACTGTATTATCTCTAGGGGATTATCACTAGAGAACTAGTAAACCTGCTGCCATGTATCATCTATCTCCATAAGCTCTGTATAACCCCGCAACCACCCCTGATTGGCAGCTTTCTGTCTATGCTCATTGTACACAGCTGAAAATCAGTGGTGTGGGTGGGGTTATACACAGAGCAGCATTTCGAGAACTGGTAGATCTTAGGGCCGTTTCAGATCAGCGGTATTCTGCCGCACTCGCAGATCCGGCACAAGGGCAGTACAGTACTTTACAGTTCAATGACAGTGCGGCAAGCCCCGGTCACATGCTGTCACATGCTCCGGTCACATGACCCTATGTGCCCGGAGCTTGCCAGTGAACTGTAAAGTACTGTACTGCCCTTATGCCGGATCTGCGAGTGCAGCAGAATACCGCTGATCTGAAACGGCCCTTAAGCAGATAAAACTGATTTTTTATCAAACTTCAGCAAGCAGCCAAGTAAGTGACACATCGCTGGCATCAGGGTCTCTGCTTATTCAGGTCGATTGGACACATGTTACAAGTAGCTTTGTTCCTCTTAATCTATAAATCACATCCCGAAGCCATACGCTATTAAAAGTTATATATTTGAAAAGTAGGAAGTGTTTATAAAAATATAGACATTCCAAAGGGAAACAAAACAATACAGTATATACAATTACATTAAATAAAAGGGAAATAACAAAAGGAAAGTGACAACCTAAAGCACAGAAATAACTTCAGATTTCTGGAGGGGAGGACTCCAATGTAACGTAGAGCAATCCTACACAGCAATGTTCCTTTCATTGAACGAAGATAATAATTGGCATTAGCTTTTTATTAACACAAGTTACACCCAAATACTTCCCCTCTGGTGACTCATAACAGGGCTGGACTTCAGATAACTATAAGACATCTTAGAAAATTATGAGATTCCCAACTTCTACGATATCTTTGCCCCTGGATGTCCTAGGCGGGAGATATTACCGTCATTTTTCCTATCATGATTTCATCTGTTCATAGATAGGAGACATGGATATTTTCATCTATGTGACCGATATCCATTTGGCGGGACCCCAGCAGTCACCCAATTATGCGGAACAATGCTTTGTGTTCTTCAATTTATCACAAATACAAAAATATGACTTTCCTATTTATTTCATAGCTGCAGTCCATATCACCATCATATCATCATAATCACCTCAATTCATATTTTCTATAAGGAAAAACACAAGATTTGAATTTCTCTGCTATTTTTCTGTTCAACTGCTGCTTTTATCTCTATTGGTCATAAATCCTTTTCTGCATTCTTGTGCATTCAAGCTGAGATTGGCCTCACATCTGTTGGAGGATTCTCTTTAGTTATATGTTTCCAAAAGGAGGGGGTCAGCTTCATTGGGGTCTTGTTGAGTCTTTATGGATTTTATCATTTCTATGTGGCACAGGACTACATACTGTTGTTTTTCCAAAATCAAGCTTTTATCCCCTTGAGAGGCAAGGTCATTTTTGAACATTTTCTTGACTTCGTGCTTAAAGGGTTCATTAAAATCAGAAATATTACACTTCCATCTAACCTTAAGGGTACCGTCTCACTAAACGACGTACCAGCGATTCCGACCATGATATGACCTGGTCAGAATCGCTGGTACATCGCTACAGGGTCGTTACATGGTCGCTGGTGAGCGGTCAATCAGGCAGATCTCCACAGCGATCAGAGACCAGCACCAGCGACCCGTGTAATGACGCTGTGCTTGGTAACCATGGTACACATCGGGTAAGCAAAGCGCTTTGCATAGTTATCGATGTTTACCCTGGCTAGGTGTGCGGCGAGCCGGCGTCTGGCAGTCTGTAAGCAGAGGTACACTGGTAACCATGGTACACATCGGGTAACTAAGCAAAGCGCTTTGCATAGTTAGCCGATGTGTACCATGGTTACCAGCGTACCGCCGCTTACAGGCTGCCACATGCCGGCTCCCTGCCCACTCAGATCGTTGGTGTCTCGCTGTCAAACACGCTAATGCGTGATGCACAGCAGGAGACCAATGAGCAAAAAGTGAACCAGCACTGTGTGTAACGATCAGCGACCTCGCAGCAGGGGCCAGGTCGCTGATCAGTGTCACACACAGCGAGATCGCTGATGAGGTCACTGGTATGTCACAAAACCTGTGACTCAGCAGCGATCTCGCTATGTGAGAAGTACCCTTAACCCCTTCACCCCCAGGAGATTTTCCATTTTTGTTTTTTGATACCCTTCTTACGAGAGTCGTACATTTATTTTTCAATCAATTTTGCCATATGAGGGCTTGTTTTTTACGAGACGAGTTGTATTTTTAAATGAAATCATGAGTTTTACCATATAGCCTACTAGAAAATGGCAAAAAAAAATCCACAGGAGCATGTAAACTCCAACAGTGATAGACAAATGGGGGCAAGCAAAAATGAATCATACAGCATTCTCACACAGAGTAATCAGACAACAAGTGATAAAGAGGAAAACTAAAGCAGGAAGGAAATAACCAGACGACAGGAGGAATTCTACAGCACACCAAGCAACGTGCAGTAAATCACCAGACTGGAAAACATCAGCACACAGACCAGTGTAGCAGACAGCTATAGTTGGCATGGGAAGACAAATACCTCCATCTTAAAAAGGCGGAGCATACCTGTGATCAGTCTCTCGCAACATGTGATATAAAAGGTAACAAGCAGGTTAGCAGAAATTAACTCCTGCTAGTCCGATCACTAATTAACACACAGCTGTTCAACGTTCAAGCCTGCCTGTGCAACTCAGAAGCACAAGAGAATGTATAGTGTGGAGTATCACAGTCTGTGGTCTGAACAGCGTCTGATGCCGACATGACACTCATTTTTAAAAAGTATTTTTATTTTATGTTTATTTAAAAAACATTTTCAAACCTTCATCCAACATATTGTATAACACTTTAGAAAAGACATCATCTGGATTGATTGCAATCTATGGTAAGTAGGATTATTTTCCAAAATGTCATTCTATTTTTTTCCCAACAGCACTACACATCCCGCCTTGTCTGACTTACGTATAACCAAATTGTTATATTTTAGTTCACAATCAGCATTAAATTGATTTTTTGGTAAATTATATACTTTTTTGTTGTAGGAGACATAACAGTGCAGAGCCAACTGGTCCTTTTCTATCATATTCTGGAACTTGTGTAATGATGATACGCGAGATGTTACTGGATAATAATGAGGGTTAGAGACCTTTGGTTTTACATCATGATTAGGGCTGAATGGATCCGGGTTGTAAATCTCTGGATCCGCGCGGTTTCAAAGATTTCCGGGTGCCGGATCCGGAACTGGCGAAAGTAATTGAAAAATAAATAAAAATAGAGATAAAACAGCATTTCATACTTACAGAGACATAGCAGCACACTGCTTCCGGGTCACGCATTCACTTCTTGTACTGTCCATCGCATACACACAGCTTTCCATGTTTTCCCAGACTACTGGCCGTCCTCTCATCTGTGATTGGTTGCAGGCACATGCGCACCTCAGCCTGTGACAGTATCTGTATGCCATGCAGACATTGCAGCTGTCATTGTCTGCACAGCCAGAGGTCGTGCTCTATGGCCATTGGCTGTGTAGCAGAGCTGAAGCGGCATGGGACCTTGTGTGGATTACGCCGGAGCTGCAGGGTGTTGGGGGTTAATAAAGTGGTGAAGGAGGGTGTGTATTTTGTATTTTATTCCA